>NC_056726.1:926131545-926231545 GCF_019279795.1 Protopterus annectens
GATACTTCTCAACTACCTCCAAATACTTTAATAAATACCATTCCTCCCCTTCACCTACAACCTGTATCTACCTCATATATACAATCTCTTATCCAAAAACTTAAACCTACCACCCCTTCCGCTGATAAGCTTCCTGCTGAATTCCTGCAACTAGCAGCAAAAGCCATTGCTTACCCTGTCTCTATCTTAATAAACAGATCAATAAAAGAAAGTAATTTCCCAGCAATCTGGAAGATATCACATATCATACCCCTCCATAAAGGAGGAAAATCTTACGACTTCTCCAACTATTGTCCCATAGCACTTTTATCCCCCTTAGCTAAAATCATGGAAAAATGCATACATAAACAACTACTCAACCATCTCCTCAATAATAGCCTTCTGGCAGACACTCAACATGGTTTCAGACCTGCTCACAGTACTACCACAGCTCTTCTCTCCTTCACCAACACAATAAACTTAAACCATAACAACAATAATCTTACAACTTCTCTTTTCATAGACCTATCAAAAGCCTTTGATATGGTTAATCATACACTTCTTCTGCACACATTAAAATCTCTGGCCCTGGAGCCCTCTTCCCTAACCTGGTTTTCTTCCTATCTTGAAAATCGTCAGCAAGCCGTACTCTGGAAAAATTCTCTCTCTGCTCTCCTCCCTATCTCTTTAGGAGTACCTCAAGGGTCTATCCTAGGCCCACTTCTATTTTCCATCTTTATTAATGACCTTCAATCATCTATACCTAATACTACCTGCATACAATATGCAGATGATTCCACTATAATTTGCACTGCCTCTTCTCAAACAGAACTCCAGTTTCAAACACAATCAGCCTCCTCAACTGTTGAACAGTGATTCTCCAATCGCTGTCTACTCCTTAACCCCAAGAAAACTAAATTGTTACTCTTTTCACCTACCCGTAAATCTACTTTGATAAACTTCTGTATTACTGCAACTGACAACACCATAATTTCTCCTGACTCCTCAACTAAACTTCTTGGTGTTACTATCAATAATAATCTTAACTTTGATTGTCACATCAACAACACAATAAAAGCCGTTAATAAAAAGATTGGATCCCTATACAGAATAAAGCCCTTCCTCACACCTGAAGCTAGGATAACCCTAGCCCAAACACACCTTATTTCTACCCTTTTGTATGCATCCCCTATTTACACTAATCTATCTAAAAGTAACCTTAAGAAACTTACTACATCTTACCACAATATTGCCCGCTTTGCCACCACATCACAATTTAGAGCTCACCACTGTCTAAACCTAAAACAACTACACTGGCTGGAACTCCCTAATAAGCTCATTTTTCAACAACTCTTAATTGCACACAAAATTCTATACCAACCTTCTAAAACACCAGCTCTTTCCAACCTCTTGACTCCCTATATCAACCTGAAACAACTACTTTCCTCTGATAAATTACTTGTTAATATTACCAAAATTATGAACTCTGCAGGCAACTGCCTTTTTTCTAACTCAGTAGGTAAAATATGGAATAATCTTCCATCCGATCTGTCCTCTTTGCATACTCTTCCACTATTTAAAAAACAACTTTTAATACATCTTAATAAATTCTGGCTTTGCTCTTGTACCAACCCAGACTAGCCTGTTGGCATCCTTAACTCTATCATAAACTTTTCATATCCACTTGGATTTCATCTTCTACTTCAACTGAGATATTACCCCTATTTATTGTAAATATCACATAACTCATTATAGCAACAAAAAAAAAAAAAAAAAAAAATTTTTGTGTATTATCTACCATGGTTCAAAACTACCTTTTATACACTTTATGATTTGATACCTTATTATATTGTTTTGCTAGGATTGTTCTGATTAGTTAAAATCTATAATATTTGTATGTTCATTTTTTTTACCTTTGTATAATTACATTTGTACTATGTCTTGTTATGTATTTCCAATACTGTTTTTAACCTCTGGAGCTTTTCTCCCCGGGCCTCCACTGAAAATGGACATTAATCCAGCTGGACTAGCCCGGTCAACAAATGTAAAATAAAAAAATAAATAAATATTAAATGTGTACGAAGGTCCTCATTTGAATGAGTCAAATGTGTATCTAGTATGTACAATACTTGCAATCTCAAGGAAGTGTATAACAAGAAGATGGAATACAAACACAATAGCAACTTTGGAATACTTCTACAGCCTACTGAAGACCACAGCATTGTTGGAAATTAAAATTAAAGAATTAAGGATTCATCCTAAGCCATTTATTAACAATCCATGGAAAAAAAGTCTTATCATTAATTGACAATTTACAAAAACTGAACAGCTACACTCTGATAACTGGATTGTTATTACTATAAAGTAATTGTATATATTGAGCTCTGTTATAGCGTCAGGCTGATGTAAATAGTGTACATAGTTATTTAAGATGTTATATATAAATACTATGGAATTTATTCAACTGTATTTGAAAAAAATAAAACATTTTTTGAGAAAATATGCTGAGTACTGGTGCCAGCTGATGCATTAATGAAATGTACTTGTAGGATTCTTTCACTACCCCCCCCCCCCCCGGCATGTCTCACTTACTGCGCCATGATATATTCAGTGGTCCTTGACCACTTATGTCTCAGTAATTCAAACAGTGCAGTTAAGACTAAAACCAGAGCTCTGAACCTTCATCAGCAGTTAAACAGAATATGATGAAGACACAGATTCATCTCCTAGTACTTCCTCATTCTCCTTAATAAATTTTGTCTGCAGGTTAAGCAATGAGATTGAATATTTTCCTTCAGATTAAACTTAGATGACTATGGTGGGCATTCTCAAATGTACCCTGAGATTAATTAAAGCTTGAGCATTAGTACTATCAAGGTGTACATAGTAATTAGACTAAAATAGCCTTTAAATTTTCTTATATCCCTTGAATCCTATTTGACTGTAAACTTGTCACTGTAATTATAAACCCATACTAAACCCATGAAGCTACAGTTGTACATTTCAGTGAGGGACCAGTATTTCTGTATATTCACAAATTCACAAAATATCTGCATGTAACTGCTAATTATAATCATGTATTTCTTTTATAACCAACTATGTACAATAGTTATGGCTGAGCTCTGGCCTCTGCTTCTCAGTTCTTTCTTCCAGTTTAATTTTTCTTTTTAATTTCTCCAAGTCTTTTGGGTTTCTAATATCATGATGGGAATGAACCCCATTCTTAAGTCAAAGTACGACTGCAATTCATGAAATTAGTATTGTTTCAGTCTTTGATGTTAGCCAGAAGTGCTCTTTGCAGCACCAGCAATGTGCCCAGTAATGACTCCTTCTGCAATTCATATGGAGTTACATGTTGTTGTTGTGTCTTTCGGCTTATCCCGGTTAGGGGTCACCACAGCGAAACTCCAGTCCGCTAATGTTTGGTAGTGGATTTTTACATGCTGAGTTACCAGCCTGATGCACAACCTTCAACGAAGGCATGCCCATTCACACATGCCTCCACACAGAAGATGCTCAAACTGTCGGTAACATATCTAAGTATGATGGTAAATTCTTTTTAATAAGACCCATTGCTCCTACTACAATTGGTATTGACTGGGTATCCTTCTTCCACATTTCCCTCATTTCTGCCTGCAAATCATGGTATTTTATGACTTTGTGTCTCTCTCTGTATGTAAGCCAGTGTTGTCACTGGGTGTAGCAATTTCATTGATCAATCCTACTTTTGCCTTGTTTTCATGGGCTACTATATCTGATTTTCTCACAGGTATTTTTGAACTGTTGGTAATGGGTTATCCCATGTGATATAACCTTCATTATTTTTTCTAATGCTTTGTGGCGCATGTTTCCAATGCTACTTCAATATTATAATGTTTGAACAATCCCCAATGCAACAGTCTTGCTTCATTATTATGCCTTTAAGTATACAGTACTTCTGCCATTATTGTAACACCAGCAGCAAAAAAATGTGCAACTGTTTCCAGTTCTGTTTACAAAACTTACATTTGTTGTTTTCCCCATATGTTCAATGGACTTTGTAAACCAATGTATACATAGTCCACTGTCTTGGACAGCCAGTATTAATATTTCATCATTTAACCATTCCTGTGTTTGATCCTTGGGGATCCACCTCCTTTTGCTTTGCTGCCCATGGTTTGGGGCCTGATTGTTTCACAGATACCTAGTTCAAAGCTGCAGAGAGCACCACAGCCATAGCAGGTTAATCATCCTAACATACATTTAGCCCCCAAATTGTGGGCAGCTTAGCAAAAGGAGGTGGAGTTTCAATATATATTAAAGACATACACACCTCCAGGGTGGTGAAACAGTATGATAAACAAGAGACACTCCAGGTGCAATTAACCATTGTCAAGACCCCTGTTCAAATCATAGCTAGCTACAAGCCCCCAACTTTGACTCAAGATGCCCACTCCACCTATCTGGACCTCTTGGAATCTATTTAGATTCAACCCTTTACCCTGATCCTGGGTGACTTTAACTATCCTATCATAGACTGGAAGAACAACTCATGCAAAAACTCAAATGCCCAGAGATTCATTAAAGTCTTCAGTGCAAATGCCTTAGACCAGCTTGTCGACACCCCCACAAGAGGTGATAATATCTTGGACTTGATATTAACCAACATGATTAACCACTGCAGCATCCCTACAGTGTAATCCTTTCTGATAAGATCCGACCACAAAGCGGTCACTTTTGAAGTCACCATCTTTCCCGACCCCCAGCTAGTGTCAAACAAAAAAACTTCTCCAAAGCTGATCACAACCTACTGAGGGGGAAGTATAAACATCTTCACAGTCCCCTCCCCCTCCATAGAAACTAGCACAAATGTCCAAGCCTACACCAAACTACTATACAAGCATTTATATAGCTGCATGGAATCAGGAATACTTGACAGAATGAAATCATCTTCCTCAACAAAGAGTAAACCTGTCTGGTAGACATCTGTAATAAATAAACTCTATACTAATGTACGCATCCAAAGATTCCTTGACTTCATCAGTTCTAATGCACTAGATCAGCTGGTCTTATCCACCACAAGGGGAGATAACATACTGGACTTGGTTTTCACCAACATGGGCAACTGCTGCACCACTTCCATAATACGTTCTTCCCTGGTGAGATCAGATCATTGGTCTGTCTCATTTGAAGTTTCTGTCCCACCCAACCCCTCCCCAACCGTAACCAGGCTAAAACACTTCTCATAAGCTGACTACAACATCTTAAGGCAGGGTATCAGCAGCTTCACACCACCACCCCCCTCAGATGATGCAGACAACTATGCTGAACAATTTGCCAGTGCAGTATACAAGCACCTGTACAACTGCATGGACTCAGCCATACCCAACAGAACTAAAATCTGCTCCTCAAGGAAACATAAACCTGTCTGGTGGACACCCTCTATCAACAGGCTTTACAACAAAAGGAAGAAACTCCAAATTGGAAAAACTCCCTCCTCTCCCTCAACATGCAAATTAAATCACTAGTGAAAACCTCCAAAGTCAATTATGAGTTGAAACTAGCCTCCGAAACAAAGGGAAACCACAAGTCCTTCAGTTATGTTAGGAACCTCCATGGCAAAGCCCAAGTTTGTTATGAACTAGTACTTAATGGTACCACTTGCACTGATCCTGCTGACTTAGCCAACTTACTGGCTGATAGGATCAGTGCAAACTTCACCCCCTTATCGCCACTGCAAAGATCCAGTCAACATCCCGGATACTTGTCCCATGCCTTGCATCTCTTAAAGGCTCTATCTAAGGTAGAAAACACAGCTTCCATGGGACCTGATAGTATCTCAGGCTGTATTCTGCACCATCTCCAAAAATAACTAGCTTCGCCATTGAGCACCTATTCAACCACAGCCTAACTACAGGGTTCATTCCAGCAGAGTGGAAAACTGCCATTGTCATCCCTTTGCACAAAGGCGGTGCCACTACTGACCTGGGAAACTATTGCCCCATCAGCTTGACAAGTCTGATCTGTAAAGTCATGGAGTGTATTATTATGGATCTCATATCAAGGACATAGGCCATCTCCAAGCACTTAACCCCACCCAATTCGGATTCGTCAAGGGCAGATCTTGCCTATTGAACCTAGATGACTTTTTTGAGACTGTCTCCAAGGCCCTGGATAAGGGAAAGTCCGTACATACAGCTTGCCTTGACCTGGCCAAGGCCTTTGACACAATCCCCCACTCGGGCATCATTGAAAAACTAACACAACATGGTGTTAATCCCTATCTAGTCAGATGAGTGGCCAACTGGCTCACAGATAGGACCCACAAGGTCAAAATAGGTGCTGCCACCTCTGACAGCAGAAATTGTCACTAGTGGTGTTCACCAGGAATCTGTCCTGGGACCCCTACTGTTTGGCATATACTTCTCAGAGGTGCAGGCAAAGACAAAGAGCCTGTGGCTAACCAAGTTTGCAGATGACTGTAAGTTGGGTGCTGTCACTGACTCCCCAATTGATGTTAACATACTGCAAGAAGGTCTCACAGCTACAAATGACTGGTGCCAAAGTCATGGCCTTAAGTTAAATGCAAAAAAAGTATTATCAGACCATTAAGCAAAAACATGGCCCCTTACTGATTACTACATCAACAGCAACCCCCTAAGCACACAACCTGTGGTGAGAGACCTGGGTACTCAGGTTGACAACAATCTCACATTTGACCATCATGTGGCAGTGGTGGTCAGAAAATCCTTTTACTTGGTTAATCTCATAAGTAAAGGGATTGCATCCATAAAAAAAAGAGGTTATTACCTCTCTGTACTCCTCCCTTATTAGACCTATAATTGAGTATAATGCCCCATTTGGTATGTATCTCTCCAAACACGTGCACCAACTGGAAATGCCACAGAAATAACTCACAAAGAGAATCCATGATCTCCAAATCCTATCCTATGCAGACAGGCTTAAATCATTATCACTCTACTCACTATCATACAGATTTCTCAGAGGTGATCTGTATCTCACCTAAAAGGTAATGTCAGACGCTGCCCTACGGGAGATGCTCCATATCCATAAGTCTAACTCCTTGCACATTACCCACTCGATAGGCCTAAATCTAATATGTGACATTAATCTGCTAGAGAGACTGTCCCAAAGGCTGCCCCATCTCTGGAATAGACTTCCCATACATGTCAAACAGAGTACCTCACAGACCCTCTTCAAATGCAACCTTGATGAGTGGGTGGGAAACCATAAATTTGTCCAAGGGATTCCACCTTTGTCCCTCAATGACAGGGGCAACAGGTGCTGACTGAGGTTTCTTTTTTTTTGGGGGGGGATAAACTCTTGGCTAGGCTTGTAAGGGCCCCAAGGCCATTAGCCTAGAAATCTCCTATGATCCTATAATAAAAGGAAAAAATTGCTGTCCAGGACCAAGAAGGAGCAGGTGCCTAATTGGGAGCAATCTAGCCTTAGCCTGAACAAGCAAATAAGAGCACTAGTGAAATCCTCCAAAGCAAACTTTGAGTCTAAACTGGCCATATCTACTAACATAATCATAAAGCCTATTTCACATATGTGTGCAATCTCAAAGGAAGAACTCAGATCTGCTCAGATCTAGTGGTCAAGGATACTACATACACAAACACTGTAGAGATAGCCAACCTGCAGGCAGACAGGTTCAGTGAAAACTTCACTCCTATGTCTTCCCATCAGTAAATCAGTACATCCCCAGTGCCTGCCCCTCTGCTTAGTTCTAAGGAGAAAGTCATCACTGCCCTCTCAAAGGGAAAACATACAGTCTCCATGGGACCTGATAACATCCCAGGCTGCATAGAAAACAGTTATCCACACCTCAATGGAACTTCAAAAGACAGGAAACAGTTAATGAGGACAGACTGATAATAAATGTAAGCAAATATATATTTGGAAAAAAAGAAAGATTGGTAGACATAGGCAGAAATACTCACAAAAGAGCCATCACCCTAGACCTAGGTTTGTCAACAACCATTATTTTGGGGAAAACCTGAGCACCTCCGGGGGAGAAATGAAGGGACAGGAAAATATTCATGATATGAATAGAGGGGAAAATGTTGTTAGTACCTATGATTACCCCCACTACTATATGACCCTTTAGCATGAGCCCCCTCCGGAGGTTAGAAAGGATATGGAACTTACAACCTGTATACCCGCAATGGGACGGGAGAAGGGGGAGAGTCAGGGGCAGGGGGCGGTTTTAGTGAAAATAGGTTGAATTCTGGTATAGTGAAGGAGGGTTTTAAAAATTCCTACCAAAGATTCAATATTTTCAACTATAGTGAAGTGGAAGAGGAAACAAGACACTTTCAACTCCTCTCTAAGGGGTTGTATTTTGTTCCGACCAGAAAATGTGACTTGAGTAAGACAATTATTGATGTTAAACTGTTCTTGAAAAAAAATTAAATTTCAATTGGTCTTTGATGAGAGAATGGGAATGAGGGATAGTGACACGAGTTTACAAAAAAGAAATGTCTACAACCCACCTCTAGATCCCCAGTTGAAAAATCTAGAAAATTCTATCAAACATGAACTCAGGGCAACGATGAGTAAGAACAGGTTTCCCTCCAACTTAACTCAGGTGGAAATGGAAACTTTAGTTGAGTTCAAGAATAACCAGCAACTAAGAGGTATGAAACCCGACAAGGGGGAGGGATTGTTTTAATGAATAATGTGATGTATGAGGCAAAAATGTTGGAACACTTATACAATGAGAACAAATATTCCCAAGTCTCTATTAATGAAATTAACATCACCTACAAAAAGATATATGTGGCTTTGTATGGTTTATTATTGTAAGGTTTTATAGCTAGGAAGCTATTTGAATTTTTGCACAATCCATGCCCACGAGTTCTTTCCACATTTGGAATACCAAAAACTCATAAAAATGTCCATGACCCGCCCCTAAGGCCGATTGTGGCTGCAGAGTGATCTGTCACATCCCCTTTGGCAAGGTACTTGGATGTAAAACTTAAACATTTGGTAATGACAAATGAGATGTTGTTAAAGGACATGTGGGATTTTATAAGGTGTATTAAGCAAGAAATCTTTTGATTTCATCACTATAGATATTGTGGATTTATTTGGTTCAATACCTCATGCTATTGGCATTGAATGGTTCGAGGAATATCTAAGAGAAGACATACATTTAAACCCTGATGAGACTAATATTCGTATGCAATTGATGGAATTGGTTTTAAAAAATAATTACATTTTCTTTCAGGGAGAACTTTTTCAGCAGACCAGTGGTGTGGCAATGGGGGCAAGGTGTACCCCTATGTATGCCAACCTGATACTAATGGTGTGGGAGAAGAAATTTTTTTTGAACAGTATATATAAGGATTGTTGGGTATTTTACAAATGGTGTTTAGGTCATATTTGTATCTTTTGGAAAGGAACATTTCAAACATTCATGGAATTTGATCAGTACATTTCCAAATCTACTGAATTTTTAAGGTTTACGTGCAATATTGGCCATAAAGAAATTGCATATTTAGATGTCACAATTTATAAGGAAGGTAATAAATTTAATTCAAGGGTATACAGGAAGAAAACATATCCCAATTCTATTCTATATTATGCTAGTGCCCATCCTTTCCATCGGAAGGAAGGTATTATTAAAGGGCAATTTGTAAGAATTAGTAGAATGACTTCGAATTATGAAGAATTTAGAAAGGAATGTGATGTGTTACATGGGATGTTTTGTGAACGTGGATACCCAGAAACTTTAATTACCCAAGTGAAACAGGGGGTGGCTAGTGAGAGGACAGGCAAATATGCCCCAATCATGGGAATTCCCAAAAGTAGCCCTGCGGGTGATCATTTAAGTTTGAAAGAAAGTAAGAATGAGGGAAAGTTTGGTTCGGCATTCATCAATGATTTTAGTGATGATGTCAATGCTTATGTAGAACCATCGAAAGGGAATGGACTAGGTTCAGTAGAATCAGTGACCTTAAACTAGACTTTAAAACCCCTTTTAAATGTGTCTATAGGAAGGGAACAAGTATCAAAAATGTTTTTGAAGGATACTATGCCTTTAAGGGGGGGGGGGGTGGAACCCAAAAAAGAAAAGCACATTCAAATGTGGAAGATGTGCGCAATGCCCTTTCATTATGAATACTGAACTAGTCCACCTGGATTCCAGAAATAGAACCCTCATGGCAAGGAGCTATAGTAATTGTGAGAACAGCGGGGTTGTATATCTTTCCATTTGTGAGTGCAAGGCATGCTATGTAGGAAAAACTGAGAGGAAGCTGAAACGGAGTGTATATGAATATTTGAATACCATAAATAACAGAAATGTTAATAATGCACTATATAGGCACATTATAGAATGTGGAAAAGGAAAGTTTAGTTTTTCTGTACTTGAAGAGGTCCCAAGAGACATAAGGGGTGGTATGTGGGAGACCAGAATTGAACACAGTGAACTTTACTGGCAGATTCTTTTAGAAGCCAGTAGGTTCCCTGGTCTAAATGATGGTTTGTGCCTGGCCCCAGTTTTAAAGCTGAGAGCGGCAAGATTATAACACTTACAGAAGCTTATACAAATGTGGTATTTTATTGTGTTGAGTCCCTGCATAATGACACTCGGTAATAGTGCTTTATGAATTTTACAAACTTATATATCAAGTATTTTTATGATTTATTACCCATAAGGAAATAAGTTGTTTTAACATTTATTGATGCAAGCAGTTACAGGGTTCATTTTACATCAGGAATTGTATTAAAAAGACTTTTTAAAGTGTAGAATTGTTTTTGTAAATGAAGTTATTTATGTTAGTGGAGGTGAAAAGGATTGTTGGTAAAGCCTATGAAATGTTAATTTTAGTGATACACTTTTTTATTGGTGAATTCATATTTAATTGAACTATTTAAGGCATGTAATTTAGTTTTTCAATGGTATCTGATGAAGTTAAGGATGAAAACGTTTTTCTAAGGAGTATCGTTTATGTGTTGTGCTTTCTTGCAGCATTAAAACTGTGTTAAGCCCATCAACTGTTTCCTGTGTTCTGGATTTCCACTGAGGTGTGGATAACTGTTTTCTAAGCTGCAATTGCACCTTATTCTCCTTTATTGTGGTTATCCCAGGCTGCATACTACAAGAACTCATGCAGGAACTTGCAGCACCATTATGCACTGCATTCAACCAAAGCCTGAGTACTAGCTTCATCCCAGCTGATTGGAGGACATCCACTGTCATCCCTTTGTACAAAGGTGGAGCATCCACCAATCCAGGAAATTATAGACCCATCAGCCTAACTTGCCTGATCTGCAAGGCCATGGAATGGATTATCATGGGCCTCATTAACAAGGACATTAGCAACTTCCAAACACTCGATCCAACACAGTTTGGTTTTGTCAATGGGAGGTCATGCCTGTTAAACTTGGTTGATTTCTTTGAGACAGTCACCAAAGCCCTGGGTGAGGACAAAATGGTGCACATCGCCTAACTTAACCTGGCCAAAGCCTTTGATACTATTCCACTCACAGGTATAATAGATAAACTCTCTCAACTAGGCATCAATCCATATGTTACCAGATGGGTAGCAAACTGGCTCACTGATAGAACACACATAGTCAAAATAGGGGAAGAAACCTCAAGCAGTAGACCTATAACTAGTGGCATACCATGGGGATTGGCTTGGAAATCCTGTTGTTTGGAATATACTTTTTTGAGGTGCAGGCCAAACCCACTGGGCTATTGCTGTTCAAGCTTGCAAATGACTGCAAGCTGGGCACTGTCATCAATTCCCCTAGTGATGTGGACATCCTGCAAGAGGGTGCCACCCAAATAAATGAATGGTGCCAGAAACATGGCCTCAAACTGAATGCCAAAAAATGCATCATCATCTCCTTTGGAGACAGTGATGTCCCAGAAATTATCACGTTGATAACAAAGACCTAAGTACACAACCAAATGTGAGGAACTTGGGCAGCCAGTTTGATAGCAACCTGACTTCTGACCACCATATTGGCTCCATCATATGGAAGGCTTTCTAGATGGCCCACCTCATTAAGAAAGATATCTCTTCTGGGGACAAGGAAGTCATAACACCCCTGTATTCTTCCCTTATATGACCCATTATTGAATACAACTCCCCTTTTGGCATGTACCTCACAAAGCACATGCAGCAGTTGTTGAGACCACAGAGGTTCCTCATCAGGAGAATGCAGGGTCTCAAACATCTATCCTACACAGATAGGCTAAAAGCCTTGTCTTTCTACTCAGTCTCATACAGACTCCTTAGAGGTGGCCTCTGTCTGGCATGCAAAGCAATCTCAGACCCCCATCTTGATGGGGCTGCTACATATCCGCAAGTCAAGCTCTACTCAAGTAACTTGCACATGCAACCTCAACCTAGTCTGTGACATCAACACGACTTGTTGGATGGACAGATTTGTTTCCCAGAGATTCCCTTTTATGTGGAATAGACTCCCTCTCCACGTCAAGAAGAGTACCTCATTATCCCTTTTTAAACACAGCCTGGATAACTGGATGGGGAACAGAAAATACACCCCTGGGATTCCACCTGGGACCCTGCTAGACAGGAGCATCGGGTGCTGAATTGTTGGAACATGGGCTAAATTCTTGGCTAGGCTTGTAAGGGCCTCAGGCACAGTAGCCTAGTAACATCTTATGATCCTATGATCCTATGAACTCCATGTAGTGGCTAGTAGTTATGAGCAAACATGGTAAATTCCATGGCATGCACATTACAGCATAAGTAGCTGTACTGTATGCTAATGAAGCAAACCAACATGGTGAAGAAATTCAACAAGCTGTAAAGCAACCATGTAGCCTCTGTGCTTGCGTTGCACATGTATTCAACAACTTTTTGAATACAGCCACAAAAACGAATCTACAGAGAAACAAGAGCAATGAAAAGTTAATAGATTTGTACAGAACTAACATTAACATGTAACAGCAGACGCATTATTACATTATGACACAGAGTGGATGCTACTAAAGCATAGTAACAGTAGCAACAATCCTTTTAAGGGGTCCATATTAGAACACTGAAGAAACTAAACAATGAACGGCTTAAAGGTTGAAAATGCCAGACCTCAAACTCACATTTGTGGGAGGCTATACCCCTGCATACCCTCCACTAATTATATATACAAGCTCTGAGATCACACTACAGTTGGGAAAGGGCAAATATTCCAATCTTCACTGTACTGCCATCTCACAAAAAGCACATAATTGAAAAGCATTTCCGACATTTACACCTTGTGATGTTTAGCATCTTCGATTTGGTAATAGGAACCCATTTTTAGTGCCATGACACAAATGCAGCTTCATTCCCCATTCCTAAATGAAGAACATACCCATTATTGAGGTAGACAGCTAAAAGTGTAAACCCCATGAAACAGGATATTCATACTGTCATGTAAGCATATGCAGCATATAGCTGGCGGAATACAGTCACATGTTATCAAAAATTGTATCCCTCTGTGCAGATATATAGCAGAGTAATACCCTCCCTTGTGTTTACAACATTGGGCTCCCCTCCAGTTACCCTATCTGCATGGTAACCAACCATGTAGATTCAGGGCTGTCAGCATGGTGAAGATGTGAATGAGGTCAAAACTCATTAGAATGGCTGAACTGCAAAAAATTGTAACTATGTAGGGATGCTCACTTAGTGTAGACACTTTCACAGTCATCTGTTTTCAATGGATGGCAACAGTTAATGATGACATTGGGGGGGTGTCAGGTTACACTTATAGTGGTGTACATATAGGTCTGTGAAGGGTGAAAGTGTATGTAATTAGTTCACAATTCAAAAGTTCTGTATCATCCTCTATTTCTTGTTAAAATGTAACATCCCTGTCTGCTTTAAATTATTTTTTAATTATCTTTATCATTGCATGATACAGCACATAGCACAATCATGGTAAACTGAGGAATGAATGGCAGGTTTCTCTATGCTTGACATGTAACTATTCCTCTGGCAGCACATGTATGTGTAGGGTCAGACTACAGATGGTCCTGGGCTCTTATACAGGGTATGCAAACTTTAAATCACTTTTTGTGCTCCATGTTTGTGTGATATCATGGGAACAAAAGAAAGTAATAACAATGTTGCCTGTGTTTATCTTATTTACCTGTAGGTGTGCAAGAGGCTGGGAGGTGCGCATCGCACAATAATGAACAGCAATGGAATTAACACACTCAGTTAAGCAGAAGGTATGTTTCATAGGTCATAAGTTCAGATTTTTTGCAAGGTGGAGCTATTCAACAAGCTATAAAGCATCAATGTAGCCTCCATTCTGGTTTTCATGAATACTACAATACCACTGGAGTAGAATTAAATATTCCACAGAAACACACCAAACACAAACTGATAAATTCTGTGTTACCAAGAAGGAGGCAACAGTATTCCAAACTTAAAATTTATTAGAACAAGTTATATAAAAAACAGGACACATAGAACACAAAGCTCCATATATCACATTTTTTGACTCACAACAATAAAACCTTGTGAAAAAATCTTCTTTATTTCTAATTATGACACTACTGGTTACCAGAATATTTTAGCAATGTGTGCAATGGCCACATTTAAACATTCCTTGGGGTCTGTTACTAACTGGCTGATTTTTTTCTAGAACTTTCCAATAATGTGTTGAATGACCTATCTTTCTTATAAAGCAACATGGGCTTATTGCCTACTTTATTAAGAATTGTATTATCTACTTGAAAGACCCCCAGTTTTTTTATCAAACAATCACCTATGGCTTTACTATCCAAGTTGAATATCAAAATAAATGCTCTATTACAATTAACTTTTAATGTTCTAGTGTTGTTTTCATCTATATTATGTACATTTCTGTTTTCACTCAGTATAGGACAATAAATACCATGTGTTCTCTTGAACACTACTGCATCCCTAAATTCCATTAAAAATTCTTGGGGGTACTCTCTTCTAGAAAATGGACCCAAAAATACCTCACACTCTACAAGAAAGGTATCTAAATCTGATACCATTCTTGCCAACCTTACTAGCTGCCCTTTTTCATATATTCATATATGTAGACAAGCTATATTTTAGACAAGCTATGGGAGTAACTATGGGTGTTGCCTGCACCCCAGCTTTTGCAAATTTGATCATGGTCTACTCGGAGAAAAACTATTTATTTAAAAGTGAATTTAGTAACTTCTGCTCAGGGTATATATGGTTTTTGGATGACATTTTTATTTTGTGGAGAGATACTACAGATAAATTAAGTAAATATTTAGAATTCACCAATAATACTGTGGAATTTTGATGTTTAGTTATTCAATTCAAATTGAAAGTGTCAACTATTTAGATGTGGCAATAAAAAAGATAGAGCAGAGGCTAGATTTGTTTTTACAATTTACAGAAACTCTACTTTCTCTAACAATTCCCTCCACTTTCATAGTTGGCATCCTACATACCACAAAAAGGCTGTAGTACAAGAGCAGCTAGAAATATTGGCAAGAATGGTGTCAGATTTAGATATCTTTCTTGTAGAGTGTGAGGTGTTGTTTGGTATGTTTTCTAGAAGAGAGCACTCCCAATAATTTTTAACAGGAGTTGATGAAGTAGTGTTCAAGGGAACACATGGTATTTATTGTCCTATATTGAGTGCAAAATGTTATGTACATAATATGGATGAGAACAGCATTAGAACTTTAAAGGTTAATCATAATAGAGCATTTATTTTGAAATTCAACTTGGATAGTAAAGCCATAGGTGATTGTTTGATAAAGAACTAGTAGATCTTTTAAGCAGATAATAAAATTCTTAAGCAAGTAGGTAATAAGCCCATGCTGGTTTATAAGAAAGATAGGTCATTCAAAACATCATTGGAGAGTTCTAGGAAAAAGCAATCGGTTATTAACAGACCCCCTAGGAATGTTTAAGTGTGGCCATTACACACAATGCAAAAAGAAAAAAAAAACATTCTGATAAACCTGTAGTGTTGTAGTTAGAAAGAAAGAATATTTTGTCACAGGGCATTATTGTTGTGAGTCAAAAAATGTGGTGTGTGGAGTTTTCTGTTCTAAGTGTCCTACTTTTAATATAACTTCTTCAAATAAATTTTGATTTTGGAATACGGCTGCCTCCTTTTTGGTACCACAGAATTTATCAGTTTGCCCACTGGAGTAGAGACAAGGTAATTTTAAATGGTCACTGCAGCTTTGCTCCATATGTATGTGCTAGAGGCTTAAGCCAATGCTGCTGGTGCTGGTGTCTATAAGCCTAGGTTAAGAAAGAGAAGAGTGTTTGGCCGCAGGGTAACTTTTCAGATGCTACATGACTTGGAGACTGTAGAGCACTACAGGGTGGACAGGGAGACATTGAAAGAACTCTGTGAGATCTGGCACCCTCAACTCAGAGCCAGAGCCAACCAAGAGGAATCTAAATACCAGTGGAAACTATGTTATGTGTAGCCCCTAGAATCTAAGAAACAGGTACCTTTCAAAGATCAACTGGGGACATGATGGATTTTTCAAAGGCATCAGCTTCCAGGATCCTCCACCAATTCCTGGATGCTATGCTCATACATGCCAGTGACTGCATATGTTTTCCCCATAGTTATGAGGAGAGGGGCAGCAATATGCAACAGTTGTATCATGTAGTGCACTACCCTGAAGTACTGGCTGCCATAGATTGCATTCATGTAAGCATTTAACCACAAAGGATTACACTCCATTAACTGCCAAGTCATGTGTAATGCCCAAGGACTTATCTTGAATGTATGTGCTGGCAACCATGGCAGTTATCATGACTCCCATATATGGCACACATCACAGCTGTACTAGATGTTTGCTAGGGGGGATATCCCACAGGGCCATTTACTGGGAGATGTTGACCATGCACTGGAACTGTGGCTGATGACACCCATCAGAAGTGCACATATACCCATGGAAGAACACCAGCTGTGTCAACTGTTGCATTTGTAAGGTAATCCTGAACCTAGAGTGTATTCTTTAATAATAGTTTGCATATCCTTGCATTTAACTTGGTACAGCATTCAAGTAAATAGTGGTGGATTTGTACAGAAAGTACCTTAATGTGTGACAGCAAAGACTTATTTTACTTATATGTGTCTGTTAGTAAGCTGTAGGGCTCCCACATCAAAGATTCATATAGTCATACCTCTCCGCTCAAAAGTACTGATGATTAGTGCATGCCCTTAGTTTAACACTATACCTTTATACTGGAAAATAATTAAAGACAGAAGTTAGAAACTAATGATACACATTGCAGTTTCTGACTTCACATCCCTTCCTGTGACCAAACAATGGGTAGGATGCAGAACAAGGAGAGTAACAAGAGCATCATTTCCTTGTTTCTGGCATAGCAGTAACTCACCTTTGCTCACCACCAAAAGAACATGCTATGCCTGTTTGTGACATAAGAGTAACTGAGCTTTGTCCTCCCCTCCAAAAAAAAAAAAAAAAAAACAAAAATATACTGTACTCTTGTTTGTGCCATAGCAGTAATTAATCTATGCTACCCAAAAATGATCAGTGTATGGTTGTGTATGCCACCTAACCTGGCCTTCAATTGTTGGCAAATGCATATCATATTACTCCACCAGTTAATATCCTCACACAATTTAAGGTCAAGGATACTGAATGGGTTACACACTACATGTTTCATATTACCAGTCAGATAAAGTGATGAATTATCAAAAAATACATAAATGTAAGACACAGCTATATATCTGCAATCATAATCATAACAGGGTGCATGCTCAGTAAGTGCACTATGTCTAAATATAATAATGATAATTAAATGTACAAATAACAGCTAATGCTTTGATAGCTGTGTACATTCTGTTGCAGTTGGTTGTGTGAAGAATGACTTCAGTCATTTGTTACAAAGCTGTTTCTGTGGCAAAGAGGAATAAGTCATTCTTCCTGTTTTCTGAAGATGCATTAGTGTCAGAGTTCAAATACTGAGCAATATAGAAATATCTCATATGTACTATCATGTTCTACTGTGTATGACATACATTGGTTTTCCTCATTTCAAGTAGTTTTTTTTTTCAATTTCTTATTCCTATTACTTTTACTGGACAATAAACGCATTACAGGTTTGGATGTGCTCATTTGGTTTGTGCAAAGCACCACATTGGGGAAACAAGACAAACTTGACCAACCAGGAAGCAAACAGTCACAAATATAAACCAGATATATTCAATTAATTCTTTTGGGCATAGCAAAAAACAGGCCTGGAGTACAGACAGAAATATCAAATATTTGCAATGTGGCTCCCGTTTGTGCACTGTTTACCTGTGTGCAAACAGGTGTGTCTCACGTGTGTACACATTGTTCACCATCTCACAAACCAGCTGCTCACTGCTCTATGGGACTGCATCTATCATGCTTCATTATTGGTGTTTATTTTCCATTTCCCTTGTCTAACATAAAACTACATGTGGAAACATTACAAACCAAGGGCCCAATCTAACTATACATCATATATTTACAATACGTTCATGTTTTGCACCCCCCCCCCCCACACCACCAACCTCAACAACACTGGGTTCTCAGTACTTTTTCCACACATATAGCAACTGCACTAGAAAGTGTAATATATAATATTGTGTGCTCCATCATGGACAGGGCCAGCTGGTGGTGCTCACAACCTCACTCTGCTAAACACAAACATTCAACTATGCTCAGTAAGGGTCCTTGTGTTGCTGCACAGCTAGGCTTCTAAACAGCCTAGTGCTATTAGGCTTCTAGCCTCATATAATGCTATGAAGCTATGTGCGTAGGCAGACCTCTCAATCTGTTGTGCACCATATGGCCTGCTGATGTCATCTACTATAAGTGCACCTGCACTCTTGTATAAATCAGACTTGTGTTGTGGCAGTTGCATTACATAATGTGTTCTGTAGTCTGTGCACTTATATAGGTAGGAGTTCAGGTCTCACTGTATTCGACTGTGTATGTGTCTAGTCAGCAGAGTAGGCATGGTATCCTAGAGTCCCTTCTCCAAGGGCATGGATTGCCAGCATTTTGATACCTGCACAAGTCTGCACATCCATTTCATACGACCTCCCAACCTATTGTCTCCCACATGGCCTGCTGATGTCATCTGCGATAAGTTCACCTACAGTCCTGTAAAAGTCAGACTTGTACCATGGCACTCATGTTTAATAATGTGCCCTGTAGTCTGTGCACCTAGATAAGTAAGGGTTCTATTCTGACTTTAGTCAACTGCATGTGTGTCTGCTAGTGGTTGCTTGACATTACTGAGAGAATTTTACACCAGCATGTGGGACACATTCTGTATTTGACAGACATTGCTGATGTCATCAGCTATATGATAGTTTTGAATATGCAGTAATCCCAACAGGCCTTGCTCAGACAGTGGGCTGGAGGTCAAGCAGATGTGGCTTCATCCTATACCACACAGATTGCAGTAACATAGCTTTTAATCTAGCCACATATATCATGGCATGGTTCATAGTCTCTGTGCTATGTTAATGAAAAAGGCCTGTAGACTATGTAGCTTCTGAATGTGTCTGGTGAGGGTAATGCAAAAGAGATCATTATATTGTTTTACTGGAAAATTCTTAAAGAGAGAAGATATAAATTAATGATTAGCATGGCATTTTCTTACTTCATAACCTTCACAGGTGAATTCAGTATAAGGGTGTGACATTTTGATGCTATAAACTATAAATTGTTGAATTTTTCAAAACGTTCAAGGTACAATGGCTACTTCAACAACACAAATACAGATATACTAAGCAATAAGTTACCTATGCACTGTGAGCATCAGACAGAAGGTGTTTGTATCCTTGAATCCAAAAGATAGAAAACAGGGATATGGCACAGTTATCATCACTTGCAGACAATGTTGTTGGGGGAGTGTAGGGGGAAAGAAGCCTAGGCTGACACACAAGGTCAGAATGTGTGTCTGAGTAAGAAGGAGAAGAAGGCAGACATATGTATAAAATAAGAAATGCTGGAAGTGGTGATTTTATCACCAGAACAAACTGCCAGGGTTGGTGAGTAGGATTGTACACCACACTGTTAGTGTACACCTACACCAGACAGAGACACTGGTCTCCATCATTGTACTCAATAACAAAAGAAGGAAATGCAGACATCAGGCACTGCAGCCATCAGTGCAGTGAGGTGACAGTGATGACAGTCCAGTGGGTGAGGACTCGATTCTTACTGTCTCCCAGCTTGATGTCTATGGGATCTCAATGTCCCCACACTCACCCCAACCATGTTGTTCACTGACCTCTTGTGTCCTTCACCATCCCTGTGTCTTGTCTTGTATGTACTGTTGGTCTACTCCCTTACCTACCCAACTTACCTGACCCAGACATACATATGTCCCTTCCCCAACACCCCCCACCAAAACAATAAATAAATAAATAAGAAATGGTCACCTGACCCCCCCCCCCCCAAAAAAAAGTCTGATACATATCTTTCCATTTGAAACACATGTGTTCTTGTCATACTTGATTTAGTCCAATTGGCTATACAATTGTGGTCACCCCCTCTCTCTGGAGGTGACATTACAAAGTCATATAATTTTCTGCATATATGATCACTTTTAGTGTTGAAGAAATAGATAGCTATGATTCTTTCCTACCTCCCTGCTGCCCATTCCTACTCTACTTTCATTTTGCTTTTTCCCCTTGGTTGCTCCTCATTTCACCATTTTCCTATCTTCTCTATTTCTTATCTTTAAAGAGTTATTGTGCAATGGTAAGCATCGTGCACCAACGTGCAGCAACAGTTATGAAAAAGTAGTTAAAATAATTTAAGAAAGCTGTATTTAAACTCAGTACCATCTAGCCCATAAATGGTACATATTGCTACATTAAATGCCTTATTGCCTGTTCCCACAGTGTCAGTTAAGTATCAGGTATATGTTAGAGACTACATAACAACTATCACACTTTATAAATGCAGCTAGAGTTTGCACAATGGTTATCTATGCGCAAACAGGTGTAGCACACATGCCTATGCACTTTGGGATTGCTAAAGTCTCACAGTTATTATTAGGTCTATAACAGATACATGCTACTTAACTGACTGTGGCAGCAGGTGTTAATGCAGTAATAATTTCCTTTTTGGATCCACATGGTACTGGGTTCAAATACAGCTGCATTTAATAATTTTAACTAGTTCTAAAGTACAGTTTCTTCTTTTTAAACCATTATTATGTGATGATGTGCATCACACAGCCTGACACAAAAATGCTTTAAAGAAAATAAATGGGCAAGATAGGACAGTAGTGAAATGGGTGCAAGCAGGGAGAACCTAACTCTCAATCGCTTAGAGCTATACATCTGGATAAAGCCATATATAAGGGGTAGGCAAAGGCCCCAAAATTGGAACAATATTTAAATATTCATAAAAAAATAAAGAAATGGTGAAGATACGACTGTATTTAAATGTGGAGCAAGCAGGGGGACGAACATAGTGGAATATTTCAGAAACTGTGGGACATTTACTATTGATTGAATGGAGTACATCTGCTGCATAATTAACTCTGTGGCAGCACATAATACATTGTTTTTGAAGGCCGATGGTACCATGTTTAAATATGGGTGAGGTAGTCTTTTACAAGTATCTGTGATACTTTTAATGCATTTACATATACTGGTGCCATTTCCTGTTGCTGCCCATTGGAGCATCATCACGCAATCTTTCATTAAAGAAAAGAAATGAGGAAATAGGAAAGTGGTGAAATAGGAGGAAGCAGGGGAAAAACAAAATGAAAGCAGGGCAGGAATGTGCAGGAGGGGGTAGGAAATAATGATAGCTATCCATTTCTTCAGCAGTACAATTTTATTTATATATGCAGAATATTACCTGAATTTGCAAACACCTCCAGAGAGAGGGGTGACCACAACACAATGATGTTGTATAGCCAGCTGGACTGAATCAAGTGTGCATTTCCTTAAAATGCGATTTTGATACTGAATTTCTATAAGTTGATTCTTCCACTATTGTTTTTTTTAGGTTCTATTGAGGTCTCATTGAATTTACATTTCCATCTTCAAACTTTAAGCAGCTATGTTAACTGGTTATTATGGAGAATGGCATAGTAACATTCACAATCATTTTTCCAGAAAATAAATTCTGCCAAATCCAGATGAAATAATCTTTTAGAAGGATGTCCAAAAGCTGCCTACAGAAGTATAATACAATTTGTTGACAAGATAATTAACAAAATACATCAGAAACTGAAAGTGGATGCAGCCAACACTGACTTAAAAAAAAGCATTTGATACAATGCCACACAACAGGCCAGGGAATGAGCTACAAAAACTTGTAGTGGATCATATGCAAATAATAATGCATGACAAGTTGTGTTATTTGGTTATTAATGCCTGCCCAGGGTTGTTTTGAGGTCAATACCAAAGGCAGAGGACCTTTACATCCCTTAAAGGACAGTAATTCCCCCTGTAACACACACACCATGGAGAATATTACTGCACTTATAAAATGGGTTATCAGTTAAATTATTTTATATATTTTTTTCTTTTTAATATCATATTTTTTTTGTAATATTTTTATTCAAAATAGTTACTCCATCAAATGTTTCAAACTTGCTGTAGTATATGTAATTATGATTAGAAGAAGTATTTTACATAAAAATATGTTATGTAAGTATTGAAAGTCTACACACACTGCCATTAACTGGGAAAACTACTCGTGTACCAACACCTTTGTCCAACGGTTCTTGGAATTCATAAATTCCAATTCCCTGGATCAACTAATCCATAATCCCACCAGGGGCTCCAATATCCTAGACCTGGTCATTACCAACACAGGAAACTGATACTCCATACCTATGGTCACCCCCTCGTTGGTCAGGTCAGACCATGAGCTAATCACCCTTAACATCCTCATCCCACCCCCACCCCCCAGTAATGAAACCTCCATAAAAAAATTCTCCAAAGCCAACTTCTTGCTACTCAAGCCAGAAGTTACAAACTTCATGACACCCATGCAGACAGGAACTGAAAGTTCAACTGCTGAGTCCTACACTAAGGCACTATACGGGCACATCCACTCATGCATGAATTGTGCCATCACAAATAGAACCAAGATGTTCTCCTCCAAAAATAGGAAGCCAATCTGGTGGTCCCCTGACATAAACAAACTTTACAACAAAAGGAAGAAACTGTTGCAGAAAAGAGGAAAATCCCAGGGTGCAAAAACTCCCTTACCAGCTTCAGTAAGAAGCTGAGATCCCTCATAAAATCCTCCAAAGCTAGTTATGAAAATAAAATTGCCAAAGATTCCAAAGACATCCACAAGGTATTCTATAACTATGTCAAGAATCTAAATGGTAATGCTCATATCTGCTCTGACGTACAACAGAATGGTATTAAATATACTGATCCCAGGGATATTGCCAATATCCTGGCAGATCGATTCAGTGCCAACTTCACCTCCCTCTCACCCACTAAATGGCCCATCTCAATACCGGAAGATTGCCAAATTCCGGTAATAATGGCCACACAGGTAAAAAAATGCACTTTCTAAAACTAAGAATACAGCATCCATGGGACCAGATGACATCCCAGGCGGTGTACTACATGAACTAGAAAATAAACTGGCACCTCACCTAAGTGTCATGTTTAATCATACCCTCACCTCAGGCTTCATGCCCACTGAGTGACACACAGCTACAGTTATCCCACTCCACAAGGGGTGATCCACCTTGGGTCCCGGGAACAACTGCCCCATCAGTCTAAACAGCAGAATTGAACCCAAAACAGCGCTGAAAGTCCACTAAAAACCAAAATAAACACTGCCGATGCCAGGAAATGCTGTTAATAGAAAACTTTTAATTCCACAATTAAAAACAGACTGAGCACTTTCATCCCCTCATGGGGATTTCATCAGAATCTACCATTTTCTATTATTATCCCCTTTAAATACCATCTAATCTCTGATGTCATCATTTAATTAGTCAAAAATCATTTCATTTAAAAAGATAGCAACCATATACATCTCATAAAGTGTCAAAAGATGTTCTTATGTGTACATTTTTAAAAAATACTTATGTTATATTCTTAACCTTAGACTTAAAAATTATTATAATAGTCTATAAAAAATAATAGTTTGAAAAAGCCTTCAGGTGAAAGCGCTCACTGTGCACGAATAAATTATTTGTTGAATTACTTCGGTTGCATTTATTTCGAGAACTATAAGTCTCGGACGTATTTAACTTGGAAGTATTTATTACGACAAACTTTTTGCCATCTCGCACCTGCATGAGATATACTTTTTTGACTTTGTTTATACTGTTCCAGGCAGGAGCGTTCATCTTTTGGGTGGTTTGTTTTTTATTTTGCTTATACGTCTATCTTGAGTACCACCCAAGAGAGATGGCTGAGAGTGTGGTGAGTAACACCATTGAGTTACCGTACAGACCGGATGAGAGTGGGGCATTGAGCCGGAAGACTACGCGTTTCCATGATTGTGTGTCTGGGAGAGAGAATCTTTTACTTTGCTACGAACCAGAGTTGGCGTCCGATTCGAATGAAGAAGGAATTATTGAAGATGCTGGATTATCCATGTTGCTGTACCAGTTGGAATTAGATTTCCTTAAATTGAAGAGGCTGCAGCTGCAACGGCAGCATTTCGAAGCATGTATAGCCAAACAAGTCGTCCCCCGAGGCCTCCGTGTCTTAAAGATGCCTACCTCAGGTAATTCAGAACCGGAATTACTTTTGAAATGGCAACAATTGAACTTGACTTTAAGCTATGACTATATGAGATTATTGAACGATTTCCATATGCCTGAGGAGGAAGCCCTCCGTAAAAAAGTAAATGAACAGTTTAATGAAATTATGTCAAAGTATGAGACAACCAAGGCTGAGACTAGACTTGACAGGTTAATGGACAATGTTCACATCTTTGAGAAGAGACTTTTGGAACAAAAAAGGACTAAACTATTATGAGACATTAAGGATTTTAGAAACGGCCATAACTTCACATGGCCGCGTTTTAACAGTGTTAATAATTCTGCTACAAATCAAGATGTGAATGAGATGCGTAATTCTAGGGATAATAATAGAAATTTTGTAGTGAGATCTGTAACTGTAATAGTTTGAAAAAGCCTTCGGGTGAAAGCGCTCACTGTGCACGAATAAATTATTTGTTGAATTACTTCGGTTGCATTTATTTCGAGAACTATAAGTCTCGGACGTATTTAACTTGGAAGTATTTATTACGACGAACTTTTTGCCATCTCGCACCTGCATGAGATATACTTTTTTGACTTTGTCTATAAAAAATATGTTAAAATAACATGAAATAAAATGTTTGAAATTCATCATGCAATGCTTATACAATGCTTATACAATGCTTGTCCACTTGATATTTACATATATTGTTCAGCCCTTTTAATTAACACAGGCTTAATGGATATAATTTCATTTAATCCAGGAGGTGTATTAGCTTGTAATCTAACCTGCCATCTAGTCTCATTTTCTTCTATCAGGTTTTTGTAATTCCCTCCTCTTGGATTTCTTAACACTTTTTCTAAAATGCAGAATTTAAAACCTTGACAATTAGCTGACAATTGTATATGTCTAAACAGTGCATTATTATTATTATGAGTACTCATTTGATAGCCATGTTCGTACATCCTGTCCCTCAATCTCCTTTCTGTTTTTCCCACATAGAAGCTTGGGCAGGATGTACACATGGCTAAATAAAGAAGGAGGGAAGAAAGAAACTTGAGTCCATATGTGTGGAGGAAGGGGGACAAAGACAACAAGTGGAAACACTAGATCAAATAATAATAAAGGATGTAATATATACATACAAAGGGTATCATATATACAATTTTGCTGGTATTGACATACAAAAAGAACATTTTAAGTTATGCATGAAAGGTTTGAAATTTGTACCCACAGGATATATGGATTATTTAGATACTATTATTGAGTTAAAATTATTTCTACGAAAAATTAATGTAGGATATATACATGAAGATGCATCCAAAGAAAGTATAAAAGTGATGAAGGAAGGTTTCAAAAGAAAAAGTACATATAATCCACCTTTAGACCCCACTATAAGTTGTTTGGAAAAAGCTATCACTAATGAAATTTATGAGTTGAAGGCTAAAGAAGGGAAACAACATTATGGTAACTTAACACTGAAAGAAAAAGAATTATTAATAAAATTGAAAGAAGATGGGAGTACAAGAATAATGAAACCAGACAAAGGTGGAGGGATGGTGTTCATTAACACCCTTGAATATTCACAGATTATGTTTGAAATGTTGTCAGATGTGCAAACATACCAAAGATCCTCACAGAATGAGTTAAATATTAGCTACAGGAAAACTGACTACTATTTGGAAGATGCTTTAATTGAAGAGCGAATTTCTGGAGAAACCTATAATTTTTTAAAAGTAGTAAATCCTAGAACAGCTAGTATATTTGGAATTCCCAAGATCCACAAAGGCTTGGAGAATTTAACATTTAGACCAATTGTGGATGGGAGAGGGTCTAAGTCATACCCCTTTGGGGTGGTAATTGATGGATGGTTAAAAAATATGTTACATAACCAGGAACATATACTAAGAGATTCCTGGGATTTTTTAGGGCGTATGGAAGACACTTTAATTACGGGGGATACTTCCTTTCTTTCTATCGATGTTATAAATTTATATACATCGATACCCAAAATAGAAGGGTTACAATTTTTTGAGGAGGCTATGAAAATGAACACAAATGTATCCCATGATAGAAGGAACTTAATACTAGACTTCATGGAAATAGTATTGGATAATAACTTTATACTATTTGAAGGGGAGTTTTACAGACAACATAAGGGGGTAGCCATGGGAGCCTCGTGTGCTCTCATTTTTTTCCAACATGGTGCTACTCTATTGGGAACAGAAATATATTTCTGAGAGTAGATTTATGAGATATATTAAAAAATATATGAGGTTTTTAGATGACATACTCATATTATGGGAAGGACCCAAATATGAAATAGCTGGATTTATGGAATACTTAAATAATACAACACCCTTCCTCAAATTTACACACACATATGATAAGAAAATGATGAATTTCTTGGATGCTAACATAGAAATAAGTAACTCAAAGTTCATATCTAAAATATATAGAAATCCTACGTTTAGTAACTCGTACTTGGAATACTCTAGTAATCACCCTTTGAAGCAGAAGAATAGCATAGTGAAAGGACAGTTGATAAGAGTAGTGAGAATGACATCTAATTATGATGAACTACACAAAGAATTGACAACTGTGGCTAATATGTTTCTTGAAAGAGGGTATCCATATAAAATGGTAAAGGATACATTAGAGTACGTGAAAGGAGAATGTGGGAACAAATACAAGCCTCTTTTGGGAAATAAGGATGGATTACAAGAAAAGGGAAGTAAGGATGTGAAACAGAATAATAGTAAAAAATATGAAAGAGCGATGATAATTCCTTATGGTTACAAAGCTAAAGAAGTTCAGAAAATTATAGAGAAGAACTGGGCCATACTTAGAATAAATCCAAAATTGTGGGATATAGGGGGAGAAACCCCAAATTTTGTGTATAAGGTGGGGTTGAATTTAAAAAAGAATTTTGAGAAGGAGAAGGGTAAAGTAGTTAATAAGACAGGGACTAATAGATGTGGGGCATGCTCTCAGTGTTGTTTTATTTGTCAAGACAAGTATATTAAACTACAAAATGTTTTAAAGTCTGTGGTTAGACCAGAAAATGGGAATTGTCAATCTAGGGGTATAGTTTATTTAGCCATGTGTACATCCTGCCCAAGCTTCTATGTGGGAAAAACAGAAAGGTGATTGAGGGACAGGATGTACGAACATGGCTATCAAATGAGTACTCATAATAATAATAACGCCCTGTTTAGACATATACAATTGTCAGCTAATTGTCAAGGTTTTAAATTCTGCATTTTAGAAAAAGTGTTAAGAAATCCAAGAGGAGGGAATTACAAAAACCTGATAGAAGAAAAGGAGACTAGATGGCAGGTTAGATTACAAGCTAATACACCTCCTGGATTAAATGAAATTATATCCATTAAGCCTGTGTTAATTAAAAGGGCTGAACAATATATGTAAATATCAAGTGGACAAGCATTGTATAAGCATTGTATAAGCATAGCATGATGAATTTCAAACATTTTATTTCATGTTATTTTAACATATTTTTATAGACTATTATAATAATTTTTAAGTCTAAGGTTAAGAATATAACATAAGTATTTTTTTAAAATGTACACATAAGAACATCTTTTGACACTTTATGAGATGTATATGGTTGCTATCTTTTTAAATGAAATGATTTTTGACTAATTAAATGATGACATCAGAGATTAGATGGTATTTAAAGGGGATAATAATAGAAAATGGTAGATTCTGATGAAATCCCCATGAGGGGATGAAAGCGCTCAGTCTGTTTTTAATTGTGGAATTAAAAGTTTTCTATTAACAGCATTTCCTGGCATCGACAGTGTTTATTTTAGTTTTTAGTGGACTTTCAGCACTGTTTTGGATTCGATTCTGCTGTTTTTGCTGTTGTACTTTGTACCTTGGTGTCATGGATTCGCTGGATGAGTTTACGCCAAATTTTTCCCCTATTCCGAGTCATGAATTGAACCAAGTCCAAACGGAATTGGCGACAGTGAAGGGTGAGCTTACCAGATTGATTGAGTTGCTTACTCAATCTGGAAATGTAACTTTAAATACTAAAGGCAAAAGGAAGCGTCATTCGTCGCTGGTTAGTGACGTAGAACGAGCGGAGACAACTATTTGGAAACGCAGGGATGAGGAAGAGAGAGATGAGGTGAACACCAGCTCTACAAACTGTCCAAATCCGTCGGTACAAATCTTTGAAGGACATTGATCCAATGGGCAGGACAGTCAAGCCAACAGAGATGTTGAAATGGGGGCACGACCAAAAACGACTGGTCCAACAACGTTAAGGAATACCTCGAATGAAGGGAATAATGATGCTAGATGCTATGGACACTCTAATGCAGCCAGAAGGTATAGTAACAGTTTTAATAATGAAACTGAATTTAACAGACAAGAAAAAGACTTTGAATACCTTTTGGCTAAGCATTACACCTTCTCTGTCACCGAGAAGGAAGTTTACGGTGAAAAAGAGACTTTTAAATATAATGAAACGACAGGGAAAACATTGAAAGAATTGTTACAATGTTTTGAAAACAAAATGTTGATAGTCAAAAAAATTCAGATTGAGAATGGATATTTATCTGAATGTGTAATTAAAAAAATTGTTCCTAAGGGACTAAGGATTTTTAAGTTTCCGTTTGGTATTGACTATGATGAAAATGTATTAAAGGAATTTGTTGAAATGTTTGATAGGTTTGGGTTCGAGTTGATGCAAAAGATAATTAAATGCAATGATGCGAAACTTAGTGGTTTAATTAAACAGATGGAAGATTTGGATAATAAAATTATAACAGATGTATTATTTTCTGAATACAAAGTTAATTACTACAAGAGAATAGATAATGTAGACTTTAAATGTGACAGACTCTATGAAAATAAATGTAAGAAAATGCAGAGAGATTTGCTAGAATACAAACAGATTAAAGCATATGTATATAAAGCTGACAATGGAGGGAAATTCATGTCTAACAACAAAAACATTCAAAAAAATCAAAATAGAAAGAATATTGAATATGAGAGTAGAGAGTACACTGAGAAGGATACGACAGCTTTTTTATACCCCCAAGAGTGGAACGTAAGAAGGAGGGAAGAAAGAAACTTGAGTCCATATGTGTGGAGGAAGGGGGACAAAGACAACAAGTGGAAACACTAGATCAAATAATAATAAAGGATGTAATATATACATACAAAGGGTATCATATATACAATTTTGCTGGTATTGACATACAAAAAGAACATTTTAAGTTATGCATGAAAGGTTTGAAATTTGTACCCACAGGATATATGGATTATTTAGATACTATTATTGAGTTAAAATTATTTCTACGAAAAATTAATGTAGGATATATACATGAAGATGCATCCAAAGAAAGTATAAAAAGTGATGAAGGAAGGTTTCAAAAGAAAAAGTACATATAATCCACCTTTAGACCCCACTATAAGTTGTTTGGAAAAAGCTATCACTAATGAAATTTATGAGTTGAAGGCTAAAGAAGGGAAACAACATTATGGTAACTTAACACTGAAAGAAAAAGAATTATTAATAAAATTGAAAGAAGATGGGAGTACAAGAATAATGAAACCAGACAAAGGTGGAGGGATGGTGTTCATTAACACCCTTGAATATTCACAGATTATGTTTGAAATGTTGTCAGATGTGCAAACATACCAAAGATCCTCACAGAATGAGTTAAATATTAGCTACAGGAAAACTGACTACTATTTGGAAGATGCTTTAATTGAAGAGCGAATTTCTGGAGAAACCTATAATTTTTTAAAAGTAGTAAATCCTAGAACAGCTAGTATATTTGGAATTCCCAAGATCCACAAAGGCTTGGAGAATTTAACATTTAGACCAATTGTGGATGGGAGAGGGTCTAAGTCATACCCCTTTGGGGTGGTAATTGATGGATGGTTAAAAAATATGTTACATAACCAGGAACATATACTAAGAGATTCCTGGGATTTTTAGGGCGTATGGAAGACACTTTAATTACGGGGGATACTTCCTTTCTTTCTATCGATGTTATAAATTTATATACATCGATACCCAAAATAGAAGGGTTACAATTTTTTGAGGAGGCCATGAAAATGAACACAAACGTATCCCATGATAGAAGGAACTTAATACTAGACTTCATGGAAATAGTATTGGATAATAACTTTATACTATTTGAAGGGGAGTTTTACAGACAACATAAGGGGGTAGCCATGGGAGCCTCGTGTGCTCTCATTTTTTCCAACATGGTGCTACTCTATTGGGAACAGAAATATATTTTTGAGAGTAGATTTATGAGATATATTAAAAAATATATGAGTTTTTTAGATGACATACTCATATTATGGGAAGGACCCAAATATGAAATAGCTGGATTTATGGAATACTTAAATAATACAACACCCTTCCTCAAATTTACACACACATATGATAAGAAAATGATGAATTTCTTGGATGCTAACATAGAAATAAGTAACTCAAAGTTCATATCTAAAATATATAGAAATCCTACGTTTAGTAACTCGTACTTGGAATACTCTAGTAATCACCCTTTGAAGCAGAAGAATAGCATAGTGAAAGGACAGTTGATAAGAGTAGCGAGAATGACATCTAATTATGATGAACTACACAAAGAATTGACAACTGTGGCTAATATGTTTCTTGAAAGAGGGTATCCATATAAAATGGTAAAGGATACATTAGAGTACGTGAAAGGAGAATGTGGGAACAAATACAAGCCTCTTTTGGGAAATAAGGATGGATTACAAGAAAAGGGAAGTAAGGATGTGAAACAGAATAATAGTAAAAAATATGAAAGAGCGATGATAATTCCTTATGGTTACAAAGCTAAAGAAGTTCAGAAAATTATATAGAAGAACTGGGCCATACTTAGAATAAATCCAAAATTGTGGGATATAGGGGGAGAAACCCCAAATTTTGTGTATAAGGTGGGGTTGAATTTAAAAAAGAATTTTGAGAAGGAGAAGGGTAAAGTAGTTAATAAGACAGGGACTAATAGATGTGGGGCATGCTCTCAGTGTTGTTTTATTTGTCAAGACAAGTATATTAAACTACAAAATGTTTTAAAGTCTGTGGTTAGACCAGAAAATGGGAATTGTCAATCTAGGGGTATAGTTTATTTAGCCATGTGTACATCCTGCCCAAGCTTCTATGTGGGAAAAACAGAAAGGAGATTGAGGGACAGGATGTACGAACATGGCTATCAAATGAGTACTCGTAATAATAATAACGCCCTGTTTAGACATATACAATTGTCAGCTAATTGTCAAGGTTTTAAATTCTGCATTTTAGAAAAAGTGTTAAGAAATCCAAGAGGAGGGAATTACAAAAACCTGATAGAAGAAAGGGAGACTAGATGGCAGGTTAGATTACAAGCTAATACACCTCCTGGATTAAATGAAATTATATCCATTAAGCCTGTGTTAATTAAAAGGGCTGAACAATATATGTAAATATCAAGTGGACAAGCATTGTATAAGCATTGTATAAGCATTGCATGATGAATTTCAAACATTTTATTTCATGTTATTTTAACATATTTTTTATAGACTATTATAATAATTTTTAAGTCTAAGGTTAAGAATATAACATAAGTATTTTTTAAAAATGTACACATAAGAACATCTTTTGACACTTTATGAGATGTATATGGTTGCTATCTTTTTAAATGAAATGATTTTTGACTAATTAAATGATGACATCAGAGATTAGATGGTATTTAAAGGGGATAATAATAGAAAATGGTAGATTCTGATGAAATCCCCATGAGGGGATGAAAGCGCTCAGTCTGTTTTTAATTGTGGAATTAAAAGTTTTCTATTAACAGCATTTCCTGGCATCGACATTGTTTATTTTGGTTTTTAGTGCCCCATCAGTCTGATGAGCCTGATCTGTAAGGCCATTGGACGTATTGTCATGGAACTTATAAACAAAGACATTGGCAACCTTAAAACACTGGACCCCACACAGTTTAGTTTGTGAGGGGCCTATCTTGTCTCCTGAACCTGATTGGCTTCTTCAAATCAGTTTCCAGAGCTGTGGATGAGGGTAAGACAGTCCACACAGCCTATCTGGACCTCATCAAAGCCTTTAACACCATCCCCCATTCTGGAATCACAGATAAACTTAATAAGCTGGGCATTAATCCCTATGTCACTCGATGGGTTGCCAACTGGCTTACTGACAGAACCCACACTGTAAAAGTAGCTGACTCCAAATCCAGCTCCAGACAAGTGACAAATGGAGTAGCTCAGGGCTCAGTCCTGGGACCTCTCTTGTTTGGCATCTACTTCTCTGAAGTACAGGCCAACACTAAGGGACTCTGGCTAACAAAGTTCACAGATGACTGCAAACTGGGAGCCATTATTGAATCTCCACATGATGTTGATACTCTACAAAAGGGCCTTACAGAAATGGATGCTTGGTGCCAGAGCCATGGGCTCAAGGTCAATGCCAAGAACTGTATAGTTATCCTTTTTGGGAAAAAACATGTACCCATGAATTACCACATAGGCGAAAGTACACAAAACACCAAAAGTGTGATAAGAGACTTAGGGACACAAGAGGACAGTGGTCTCACCTTCAATAACCACATCGCCGCAACAGTCAGGCACACCTCATCACTAAGGGCTTTTCATCCAGAAAACAGGAGGTCATTGTCCCACTGTACTCATCCGTCATTAGACCCATTATAGAATACAATGCCCCATTTGGTATGTACCTCTCAAGACATCTGCAACAACTGGAAAGGCCAAAAGAAATACCTCACTAAAAGAATCACAGGCCTAAAGCAGATGCCCTATGCTGACCACCTTAAAAAACTCCAGCTATACTCTGTCGCATATTGTCTACTCCGAGGCGATCTCTGCTTAACATACAAGGCCATGTCAAATCCAGAGCTGTTGGACATGCTACACTTAAAGAAATCCCAATCCCTCAGAGCCACATGCTCCAGGGATCTAAACCTTGTCATCACAATAAACAAAACATGCTGGAGGGATAGTTTCCTGACCCAAAGACTCAAAGCCTAAAAGCCTGCAAATTTGTAGTAGTGGGTATCAGGGGCTGCAAAAGTGCCTCACTGAGTACCGGTGGACTGGCGACTAGCTTAACGGAAGCGTCGGCAGCAGTTTTGGACCTGTATGGTCTGTCTCTGCCTTTATCCTTACTTTTTTTGGAAGATTAGTAGTCGGATGGCTTAACAAAGCCATTTCGGAGTATGGACATCGAGAACGAAAGTGTTTAGCTACAAAAATAGCCTGACGAATAGTTGGGGCATTGAACAAGGCACAAAACTGACAGCAAGGAACATCGTGGTCTGGGATAGTTTCCTGACCCAAAGACTCTAGGCCGATAGCCTAGTACCAGCCTATGAACCTTTGAAGCTATGAACCACACAAAACATACACATGGGCATGTACGCATGCACAGATGCACACACACACACACACACACACACACACACACACACACACACACACACACAGACACATATTGACATACATGCATACAGACACACACACACACACACACACACACACACACACGCGCGCACACACACACACACACACACACACACACACCACACACGCGCGCACTCACACACACACACACACATATGCACACACACTGAAGTACAAACACAAATTTTAAAATTTCTATTAGAAAGATGCACACATTCTGAAGCAGGGGCATAGTCACACTTATATAGATATTTTTATTGAAACACACACACACACACACACACACACACACACACACACACACACACACACACACACACATACACACAGTGGCTCCGGACCCATCCAAGGTAGAGACATCCGCAGGTTCCATAGTCGATGTAGCATCTCGCTGCATACCGGATTCCGAATGGGTCTCAGTAAAAGCCTGCAAATCTGTAGTAGCGGGTATCAGGGGCTGCAAAAGTGCCTCACTGAGTACCGGTGGACTGGCGACTAGCTTAACAGAAGCATCGGCAGCAGTTTTGGACCTGTGCGGTCAGTCTCTGCCTTTATCCTTACTTTTTATGGAAGGTTGGTAGTCGGATGGCTTAAAGAAGCCATTTCGGAGTACGGACATTGAGAACGAAAGTGTTTAGCTACAAAAATAGCCTGACGAATAGTTGGGGCATTGAACAAGGCACAAAACTGACAGCAAGGAACGTCGTGGTCTGGGATAGTTTCCTGACCCAAAGACTCTAGGCCGATAGCCTAGTACCAGCCTATGAACCTTTGAAGCTATGAACCACACAAAACATACACATGGGCATGTACGCATGCACAGACGCACACACACACACACACACACACACACACACACACACACACACACAGACACATATTGACATACATGCATACAGACAGACACACACACACACACACACACACACACACACACACACACACACACACACACACACACACACACACACACACACACTCACACACTCACACACAGACACATATTGTCATACATGCATACAGACACACACACACACACACACACACACACACACACACACACACACACACACACACACACACACACACACACACACACACACACACACACACACACACACATACACACAGCGGCTCTGGACCCATCCAAGGTAGAGACATCCGCAGGTTCCATAGTCGAAGTAGCATCTCGCTGCATACCGGATTCCGAATGGGTCTCAGTAAAAGCCTGCAAATCTGTAGTAGAGGGTATCAAGGGCTGCAAAAGTGCCTCACTGAGTACCGGTGGACTGGCGACTAGCTTAACGGAAGCATCAGCAGCAGTTTTGGACCTGTGCAGTCTGTCTCTGCCTTTATCCTTACTTTTTTTGGAAGGTTGGTAGTCGGATAGCTTAACGAAGCCATTTCGGAGTACAGACATCGAGAACGAAAGTGTTTAGCTACAAAAATAGCCTGACGAATAGTTGGGGCATTGAACAAGGCACAAAACTGACAGCAAGGAATGTCGTGGTCTGGGGCTAAACAGGTGATGCAGTAAGAATGGAAATCTCTATGAGGTATTTGCTTTCCACAGGCAAGGCCATTGTTAATTTTTTCTGACATCGGTTAGAATAAGAAAAAAGGATCCCCAACGGGGTACTTATCTTTTTGAAGACTTCAGATGTGAAACTCGAAAACGAAAAAGTGAGGAGTCGGCCAGCCAGCACTTGCGAACTGCTTCTCCTTTGGGCACCATACAGCAAGAAAGACTGATGTAATGGTGTCAGCTGCATGTTTTATACCCCTGATGACCTGGCATCATGGAAGAAGTGACAACATCCGACTCAGAAATCCTAAGGCTCTCGTATTCAGGCCGGTTGAGGGCTACCTGCAGGCAGATAACCCAAATGTGATGACTGCAACAGTGAATACACTTGAACATCTACATTTATGGTAAGCGTACACAACTGTACTTTCTGTACACTGAGTCATTAATAAGTGCATAGAAAAGATAGAAGCACCTCAGAAGAGGGGCAATACAGATTAAGTGCAGTTGTCACTACAGAGCTTACATTTTGTTAATTTTTTACTTACTTGTTAATCAGGTAGCCTCACTAAATACAATTACCTCTTTATGACACTGACACAGAGGAACCCTGAACCCTGTGTTGAAGTGACGTTTTCAGAGTCACACAGTGAGCAAATTGAGGCGGATAGAATAAAGCTTGGGACTATAAGGTAAGGTTATTAACCACTGATAGATTTAATCCACTGTGCTAAAGTGTCAGACTATAACATGTAGATATATATATATATATATATATATATATATATATATATATATATATATATAAAGAAAGAGAGACAGAGAGATAATATCTCTATCTATCTAATACATTTATGTAAATGTGTGTGTGTGTGTGTGTGTGTGTGTGTGTGTGTGTGTGTGTGTGTGTGTGTGTGTGTGTGTGTGTGTGTGTGCTTGTTTGTGTGTGTGTGTGTGTGTGTGTGTGTGTGTGTACATATATATCTGCTGTTAGCTCAGAGTGATATGCAGATTATAGCTAAGGGAATGGAAAGATTGTATAGACAAAATGCTGCATGTCTTTCTTCAACCAAAGGTTCTATATGTTTGCTCTTTATCTTCTAACAAGTAAATGTAGTGATGCAAATTTTGAGTTTCACAAAGCATGTTATGGGGATATGAAGGATAATTTATATCCTTAAATGTATGGTATTACCATGAGTAGTTCAAATTTGGATAGATGGTACAGAAATCTAAGATAAGAAAACAAAAGCCACTAGCTGATTGCACTAATGTAGATGTCTCAAAGACATGTCATATAATTAACCATTTTTAAAATGTTTAAGGAAAATATATCTATAGTCAACTGAAGTCAACTGGGATATTCAGTTCTTAACTGATATCATGTTTGCGAACATAGAGCAAAGTAGAGTATGAGATGGACTTATCTGATGCATTTTCTTTAAAACCCAAGTGTTGGCAGGTTGGTCTATGAACCTGACATAATTCTATACAATTTATAAGTAAACATGAGTTTAGTGGTTCATGGAGGAAATACCATTGAATGGAAAGTGTTGGAAGTTTGCTAGATTCAAGCTCGTTCAATGGGTCCATTGGAATGATTTGTTTTGGATAAAATTTAACTTAATTAGATTAAAAAGCAAAGTAAGGACTGACATCTTTAAGTACATCTCCTTCGACAATGATCTCAACAATTTTGCCAGTGTCATTTTTTGTTAAATTTGCTTTATTAGTCTTTTTTATATATATTTTTGCTTAAATTGTTATTTTTCTTTGATGATAATTAAATGACAGCCATGTGTAGCATGTGAGAAGATAGCTTTGCAGGAGTATAAAAGGCCTTTCCCATACACTATGTATTTCTGAGAATGGCCTATTATCACAGTTAACTTCAACTGTCAAAACTGCACACATGCATACAACTGATTCCAGACAGATTTAACTCTGGCTCCTTACTACTTGTGTGTTTCTGTGAATTCAGATGGAATCTATCAGTATTAAGCACTATTTGTGACATTAATTATCTGCCTCTAATGTGAGGGAAATTGCTCCTGCTTTCTGCAAACTATTTTTGGTTCATTTCTTACTTCCAATGTACCCCTGGAGATTCTCTCAGACAGAAAAAATATTTTAAATAAACTGCTGCAAATGATATTTCAACAATATTCTCGATAACTTTTCTATAAGTACATTCAAATAACTTTCAGTTATAGCTTAAGTGTGCAAATCTGAAACTATTATTTATTGGCCTTTGTTAGATTGCTACAAATATGGTACCTTGCCACCACAGTTGAAGTGCCAAGGTACCATATTTACTGGTCTTTGTTAGATTGCCACAAATATGGTACCTTGGCACTTCAACTGTGGTGGCAGCATAGTAAAATAAGAGCTCTGCCAGCATCCAGCTCCCATGTAGTTGTTTACTTCTTGTCAGCTTGCTGTCTACTTCACAACCACTGTGTGCTTGAGCCCTTGCCTTACCTTTGCCTCTGTTTGTCTACTTTTGCTGATAACAGACACCAGTTCAGCTCTGATTGCCATAATCCACATTTATCTTTTTTGCTCAGCGAATCTATTTATTTTCACTCAGACATTCCTTCATAAAATTGCCTCTGTTTACTGTATCCCTATGTCCTATGTTCTCTACTTTTTATTCCAATCTCCTGGTCTCAACTTGATCTTTTCTTTATCATTTTGCAGCACTCTCATGCAATTCTTCTCATCCCTTGCAGGAATAATCACATCAACACTGTTCTTCACTAGTGTTTGTTGACTGCATCTGAACTGTTGTGGTTGCTTAGTATTGTTTGCCAAACCAGATATATCTGTTACACATACTTTGCTAATACCAGTACCCTGCGTAGTGGGACTTCTTTTTCATGTCACATTTTCCATACTTTATGTATAATAAACTGGGCTACATTTGCTAATTAGACACTTTACATTTTTTTCATGTGTAAATTTATGCACAGCAAATAATGTATTTCTTCCTCATTTATTTAGCTTTAGTAGTTAGATAAGACTGTAAACACAAAGGCCTGTTTTCAGTAATAATGTTGAAACAACTGTGAGGTTAGCTGTCTTACTCAAAAAAATCATTGTATGATTACAGCTAGTAGGAGTTTAACCAATGCTCCCTAGGCATAGTTGACTCATAAATTATTATGCCAAAACCTTAGTTTTATACTCTTTCTGAACACACTTTTGTGATGACTATTAAACATTCACAAAGCTTCCATTAATGAATGTTGTTTAAACTGAAAATAATTCAGACCCCTAATGTATTTTACAGTAATGCACCATGGTTGATATTTCATTTGCATAAATTTGATAAGTCTTAAAGGTTAAATAATATTGTTCTGCAAATTGTATATTTCCTTTATGCGTTAGAAATCCGACATTTCTTAAAAAATTGTTTGCCAATTGACCAGCTGCTGGCCAAACTGTGTATATCTTCAAAAGGAAATGCGATTTCACATTACAAAACATGAGAGTAAAAGGTTTGCATTACAAAACTGGTAGCTGCTTTAGCATGAGAATACATCACATATTGAGAGGAGAAGAGTTATTTTGAGTCTATATTAGATTACACAGATTTACATGTTGATAAGTATTTTACTTAGGTCTATATCAGATAATTGAACTTTCAAAAGTTCAACTGTCATATGGTCAACACCATATGATCGAATTTTTGAAAGTTTGGGTATTTTAACGGAGATCTCCGTACAGCACGGAATGGGAAGATTTCCCTTTTCTGCACTGTAGTGCGATCTCAGAGTTGGTATATTTAAAGAGCGGTGGGTGTGGAGGAATATTCAGGTAGGTTATTTGTGTAGTTTATTTTTTTTATTAGATGTTTGAACTTTTAAATGTTCGATCATATGGTGTCGACCATATGACAGTCGAACTTTTGAATGTTTGATTATCTTATATAGACCGGTCATTTTGGTCAATAACTAATATTTCATTTGTAAAGCCACAAGCCTCTGGCAATAGCTGTAACTTTGAAGGAGTTATCACACAAGATAAACAAATAGTTCCAAATCCTAATAACCCATCAGAAAAAACTTTGAAGTGGTTGGATTCCACAATAACAATAACCAGCCTAAACTGCATTTAAAATCAAATGGTGCTTCAAGCAAGAAATATTAACAGCTTGAACAAGTGTTTATTAATCATCCTGACTGTAGACTTTTATTTTGCTGTTTATTTTTTAATAAGGATTCTATGTTACAATCCTGCTTTTGTTTTGCGAAACTCAGTAGTTTTTCTGAGGTAACTTAATTGACAGATTGATACATACACATAAACTAAACGTTGCATGGCTCATATCAAAGGGGGTAACAACAGCAGCAATGAACAACTGAAACTTTAGCAACAGCACAACCTCAAAGTTAGAAATGTGGAAAATGCACCTTATTGAAAAGCAAAAAAAAAATGTGCACACGTTATATCTTAAAACTGTGGTATTTTATCCCACCAAAATGAAGTCGACATTAATTTCCACTGTTACGCAATATACATACATCATGGAAGCATCCCTTGGCATGCTGAGAGTAAGCATGCAGTGAAAACAAATTAGTAATGAAGAATAACCATAAATACATACAGCAGATATAATCTCTGTGCACAGTCCTCCAAATTAAATTACAGTACTTTTCATAAAATCTGACTAACAGCTTAATGTCTTGCATTTAGTAAGAAGTGCTAAAGTTATGAGCCACTTCCTGTCCCCGAATTACTAGATTCATAGGTTCATAGGTTGGTACCAGGCTATTGACCCTAGGGCCTATAAAAGCCTAGCCATAATAATTCCCTGGCTATTTCTTCTCACACTATTTACTTCCCTGGACCCCTGTCTAGCAGGGCGACTGAATTCATCCCCGGGGTGAATTTCCTTTCTCCCATCCAATCATCAAGGCTCCTTTTAAAGAGGCCAAAGAGGCACTCTGCTTGACATGTATGGGCAGTCTATTCCAGAGTCTGGGGAGTCTTTGGGTCAGGAAACTATCCCTCCAGCATGTTTTGTTTATTGTGATGACAAGGTTTAGATCTCTGGAGCGTGTGGCTCTGAGGGATTGGGATTTCTTTAAGTGTAGCATGTCCAACAGCTCTGGGTTTGACATGGCCTTATATGCTAAGCAGAGATCGCCTCTGAGTACATGATATTTGACAGAGTATAGCTGGAGTTTTTTAAGGCATTCAGCATAGGGCATCTGCTTTAGGCCTGTAATTCTTTTAGTGTGGTATTTCTGCGGCCTTTCCAGTTGTTGCAGATGTCTTGAGATGTACATACCAAATGGGGCATTGTATTCTGTAATGGGTCTAATGAGGGATGAGTACAGTGGGACAATGACCTCCTTTTTTCTGGATGAAAAGCCCTTAGTGATGAGATGTGCCACATAGAAGGATTTCCTGACTGTTGTGGTGATGTGGTTATCAAAGGTGAGACCACTGTCTGCCTGTGTCCCTAAGTCTCTTATCACACTTTTGGCATTTAGTGTACTGCTACCTATGTGGTAATTCATGGGTACATGTTTTTTCCCAAAGGGGATAACTATACATTCCTTGGCATTGAGCTTGAGACCATGGTTTTGGCACCAAGCATCTGTTTTGTAAGGCCCTTTTGTAGAGTAGCCACATCATTTGGGGATTCAATAATGGCTCCCAGTTTGCAGTCATCTGCGAACTTTGTTAGCCAGAGTCCTTTAGTGTTGGCCTGTACTTCAGAGAAGTAGATGCCAAACAAGAGCATTCCCAGGTCTGAACCCTGAGGTACTCCACTTGTCACTTATCTGGAGCCAGATTTGGAGTTGGCTACTTTTACAGTGTGGGTTCTGTCAGTAAACCAGTTGGCAACCCATCAAATAATGTAGGGATTAATGCCCAGCATAGTAAGTCTATCTATGATTCCAGAGTGGGTGATGGTGTCAAAGGTCTTGGTGAGGTCCAGATAGGCTGTGTGGACAGCCTTACCCTTGTCTACGGCTCTGGAGACTGATTCAAAGAAGTAAATCAGGTTCAGGAGACTAGATCACACCTTCACGAACTCAAACTGGGTGGGGTCCAGTGTTTGAAGGTTGCCAATGTCTTTGTTTATAAGTTCCATGATAATACGTTCCATGGCCTTGCAGATCAGGCTCATCAGACTGATGGGGTGGTAGTTCCTGGAATCCAAGGTGGATCCCCCTTTGTGGAGTGGGATAACTGTAGCTGTGCGCCACTCAGTGGGCATGTAGCTTGAGGTGAGGCTATGATTAATCATGACACTTAGGTGAGGTGCCAGTTCATTTTGTAGTTCATGAGTTCATAAGATGACTTATTTCACCTCCATTTGCTTATTGTTTGACTTTGAGTAAGTTATTTAGTAAGGAAATGTTCTTTTTTTGTCCATAAAAGTTAGCAATTGTGCCTAGTGGGCTTTCCCAATCAAATAGTGTATGACTTTAAGCAAGTCACTTAAGTGGGTGTGCTCTTGGGTTATCCTTGGAAAGTGTCAGTTGTGTCCAGTAGACTTACCTGGTCAATAAATAAGGATTGTCTGACCTTATCTCATTAATGTTTTAAGTATATTTAAAATTCTAGCTTCTATCCATTTCCAACCTTCTTCCAATTTTTTTTCTCCACTTTCCCAACCCCATCAGATGACCTGGAATGTTTTCATGTGCACCCATTTTTGCATTCCTTCTACAAATGTCCCTAACAAAAAGAAACACTGACACATTTATTTATTTTTTATTTGAATATTTATTTATTTACATTTGTTATTCTTCTTTGTTAAATAGGTACGTGAGCTAGTCTGGAGACATCTTTCATCTATAACTGGGACAACATATGCACATATAATGGAAATGCTTGATGAATATAACACTGTTGAACTGATGCATAATAATAATCATTAAGACATATCTACTATATATTTAGATACATAACAAAAAATAGTAAATGTATAAATAAATAAAAAGCCAGAGAATACCATGCCCATAAGATCCAAAGCTTAGTATATTAAGATATGATAAAGAGTCTAACATTTCAGGTACAGTATATGTATATAAATATATTCCCAATAGTCCATCCTTGCACCACCCTTCCATATATGAAGCATTTACAGTGGATAATATTTATAATATGTACACTGAAAAGTTTTACAAGGCTTAGTCTTGGGATTTATTATTTATTTCTCTATTTGACTATAATATAACAGTACAGTAGAAATAATGCATTTGTTAGCAATGTAATATGTAATCTTGTTCAAGGTTGTTAATGCAATTGTATGCCAATTTTTTATAAGGTGTTCCCTTAGTTGTTTACTTAAGCCATATAGAGTAGGTAGGCTATATATGCTGCTGTCTTTGCTATGTCATCTCCCCTCTGTCTATCTTGTTTAGGATAACCCATTCACATCTGTTGATATGACCTTCTACAGCCATGTCATACCCATTCTTTCTCTTTCTCTCGGTGTCTAGTAAGAAGAGTACCAGTTCATGTTTGCTCTGGTCATCTCATTCCTTCCATTTCTTGCACACGTCTGGTCGCTTTCCTCTGGACTCATTCAATATCTATATATCCCTTCCCTTGTATAGTCATCACAGTTTTAAAAAGAACTCAAAATGTGGTCTGATCAGGGAATTACAGTGTGAAAGAATTACCTACCTGCTTTTGAATTCTGTTCTCCTGAGTGTACACCAATAGGGCCTCATAGTGTGAGATGGCTCCAAGAAGCATAGCTAGAGTTTGGTAAAGGGGTCAGCTGCCTCAGCTGCAAAGTGTTAGAGGACCTGATCAGTAGGTGCCGATTGGTCTTCAGAAATGAATGCTGGTAGTACATTTTCAGCTGTAACTGAAGTGTTTAAGTGGTCTGTGAGTGGCATAAACTGTAGTAGTTGTTTGCTACTTTTTAGATGGAGAGAAAATGGAGGGGGGGGGCAGATCAGGGGATGGCACTGGCTGCATCTGGAAATATCTCTCTCCTTCTGTGTTCTACTCTCCTGTCTACTGTCATGATAATACACCCATTATTCTAAACATTCTCCTTCCTGCAGATCTCACTCCACTGCTATGCTCCTGGTGATCAAATACAGGTGTGATAAGCTCAATTAGATTCTTTTACTGCTCTTCTGCTGTTAGACCCACCCTCTCCAGCTGATTCTGCACACAGGGTTTTGTGGCCCAAACTGTATTGAGAAAAGACATATGAGGAGACCAAGCATGCTCTTTAAATTTATTATCAGTGCACCATGCCCATTAACAGACTATGGGTGGTATCCATAGTTAGTTGTGCAAATGTGATAGGGTTATTCCTGATGCTTATGAATGAACGTAGGAATGACAAGATTCACAGAGGCCATTTATGCTAAAGTGCAAGTTCTAAAAAATAGTTAGATGCAAATGAGAAGTGCTGTAAAGTGTAATACGCTAATGAGGTGGTTTTCCAATTCAAAGTTTGACTTCTCTGCAGTACACACATCCATTGTTAAATGTGATGATTTATGAACAAAACAAAACCTCTTAAGCTGACTCGCATGTGCCAAAGCTCAATAACCAACCATCAAGACCTTAGAAATTTGTTCCTTTGCCGTTTATTCCAAATACAGATAATCCATTAAAAAGACCAATTGCTTGATGTCAAGTGCTTTCATACCTCCACAAACTAGCAATGGGACTTCATCAGAACAGTCATGTTTGGTCATATTCGTTTCCTTTTATATTATCCCCTTTCACATTTAATTAACTAGTAAGGTGACATTTAAAGTGACAGATATAATACTTGATAGCATTTCCTACTAATAAACAACCTTATAAAATATCTTTTAAAAACATCCTAATACACATTAATTTAAAATTCAACACAAAAATGTGTTTAAAAATGTGTGTAAATACATTACTATGTGCTTGTAGACTCAGAAAAAAAGAAATATGTATTAAATGGCTATATTTATCTTTCAGTGATCACCACACAGATATCTATCAGCTAATTTGACAACCAAGTGTAACCCCATTAGCAATATTCTGTCCTTTCTCATATTTAATATTCTAAATATCAACAATCACAATTTTAAAGCCATCTTTCTCAAAATAGGGAGTAAAGACATATTATCATTAATGCCTGGTGGATTTGGTGCATTTAGTCTAATCTGCCATTGGAGCTCTCTTAGCTCTAAACTTAACTCCCACCATCCACCTCTATGATCAATCGGGACAACTTCTAATATTCCAAAATTAAAACTGGTGAAGTTAGGGCATTCAATACTATGTCCAAATAGGGCATTGTTAGTGTTTGCTTTTTATATAGCATACATATGTTCATAGATTCTTTTCTTAAACTGTCTCTCTATTTTGCCCACATAGTAATGCCCACATCCTACACATATTGCAATGTAAACAATCCCTTTCGTGTTTCAGTTCCCCTTCTGTAGTACTACCTCAAAGGGTACGCCCTGTAAAATCAAGGTACTCTCCTTCAGTATAAACTGCTATTGCTTACATGCTTCGCAGCATGCTGTACCCCTAGTTGGTATAGTTTTCATTCTCAAAAAGTGATTTACAATTCCTACCAGTTTTGTAAATAAATTTTGGTTCACTATCCACAAACTTCATAATTTCCATGTTCCCCTTAAATATTGGGTCTATATTAGAAATGCAAAAGCTTCCTTTCGCAAATATGTTTTCATCGACATATAAAGGTCAATGTCCAAATAGAGTGAACAACTCAAAGAGCGAAGGTGAGAATGCCAAACGTGATACTATAAGCAACAGCGCCATACAGGTAAGGTGAACCTAAGTGAACAAACATCAAGTAAAACACTTTTCTAAATGTTTTTGCAGGGGGCCCTGCAGCCCTGACACCTCCCTACTTAAATATACCAACTCCGAGACTGCACTACAGTGGGGAAAAGGATTTACTTCCTCATCCCCACGATCAGCCTGCTGGTCGAGGAAATACCTTTGGCATTCTCAGTTTCACCATTTGCATTCTTCGCTCTTTTCAGTCATCAACCTTTATGTGTCGATGAATACGTATTCGTGAAAGTAAGCTTTTGTGTTTCTAATATATACCCTAAATATTAACCAATTTTTCATGATTATATTTTTTATACCTCTACTGTTTGAAGCATAGGGGATCACCATACCCATATTAACATTCTATTTTTCCTTTGGGTTGTTGTCCGCCATTACCTCCATTCTCCATTACCTAACAGGGGCTTTTACTTACTATCCCATCCAACCTTCAATTCTTCACACACATCACCCACCAGTTTTTTTGGGGGTATCCCCTCTCCAAAACGATTGTACTGATCGCCTCCATTTCAACCTCAAACAACTCAAGTTCAGAACACATATGGGCCACCATGACTAATTAACCTTTAAAGATGTTCCGTTTTGTGTGTCTAGGGTGACAACTATAATAATCAAGATAATTATTGAAGAATGTTTCCTTCCTATAAATAGTTGTTGTAAACTTCCTTATTATCATATCCTTGGTGAGACTAATGTCCAAATAATCAATGGCATCCTCACTAAAATTCCCCTTAAACTTAAAAAAAGGGGAGACATTATTTAAATCGCCCAAACATCATTAATGATTCTCATTCTTGTCTCTCCAAATAATGAGGATGTCATCCAAAAACTGGAAATACACTATTCACTTTTTGCAAAATCACAGCTTAATACGTTTCACCTCTCAGGCATACAAAACTAAATTTGCAAAGATGGGTGCACAACTTGCACCCATCGCCACTCCTTTTAATTGCTTACAATAAGCCCATTCAAATGTAAAAATTATTATCTAAAATGACTTCCATAGCCAGAATAATAAAATTTATCAAAATCTCATCCAAATTTGTAAGGCTACAAATAGCTTCTTGGAACAAATTAAGTCTCTCCTGATGTGGAATTGATGTAAATAAGTCAATTATATCTATGTTAGCAAAACAGCATTGTTCATTAAACCATGTCTGGTCAATTTCTGACAGCATATCCAATTAATTCTTCAATAAGTAATTTATAGGTCCTATGGCATTTTTAAGCACCCTATCAATAAAAAACCCTAGTGAATAAGTAGGCCCATTTGGTGCCAAACTAATAACTCTGAATGTGGGTTGGGACATGCATGTGTAGACCTTTGGTATACCAAATGCAACTGGGATTAGTATATGGTCAGATTTTAGAAACTCAGAAACCTCCTCCAAAATAGTTTCTTGAAACAATGAATCTTCTAATAACAACTGGATCTTACTATGTGCCATAAAACTTTAATTCTTAGACACTTCATGATATTTGTCGATGTCATAAAAAATCTCAATCAAGCAGTTAATATAGTCCATTTTGTTGAATAAAACAACACCCCCTCCCTTATCAGGCTTCACCACTCTGATTTCATTGTTTTGAATTATTTTAATAAGTTCTAATTCATCCTTAGTTATATTATAATATTTATTCCACTTGTTTTTGTTGTTATACATTAAAAAATATAAATCCACTGAACAAGCCCCCTCAAATGCTGAAATTATTGGTTGGAGTGGGGGTTGAAACAACTTCTTTTCTTTAAACACAAACCTGCACTTTTGTCTGTTTCCATAATTTGACCTTTAAAAAATACATTCAAGTTTAGTTACCTGGTGAACATTTTAAGCTTAGTAATAACATCCACCAAGCTATCTCCATATGAGGGCACAGATTTAAATCCTTTCCCTAGTAAAGTAAAAGCGTCTATATTAGATGATCGAACTTTTAAAAGTTTGAACATCATATGGTCGACACCATATGATCGAGCTTTTAAATGTTTGAAAATCTAATAAAAAAAATAAACCACAGAAAAAAACCTACATGAACATTTTAAGCAGGGGGGCAAGTCCTCCTGCTCCCCACACCCCCTGCTCTTTAAATATACCAACTCTGAGATCACACTACAGTGCAGAAAAGGGAAATCTTCCCATCCCTCACTGTACGGAGATCTCTGTTAAATGTTCAAACTTTTAAAAGTTCGATCATATGGTGTCTACCATATGACATTTGAACTTTTAAAAGTTTGATCACGTAATATAGACCCAAGTAAAATACTTGTTATCAACATTTAAATCTGTGTAATTAAAAATTTTGAAACTTCCATAACTCAATATTTTACCATCCCCAGACATCTTTATTTCATCTGAGGTAGCATCTGTAGTGTTCCCTTGTCAACTTAATTGTAATATCTCTGCCCTCTCCCCCTGCTTCTCCTTCCTCTTGGGGTACAGGACTGGGGGAAAAAAATTTCTGTTGGTTTTTATCTTCTAATCTTTCTGATCTTCTCAGCGGTGGATAATCCCTTTCATAGTCATCCAACTCCCCTTCCTGCATAATTCCCCTTTCTACCATTATATTCATTGTCATACTCATGTTCAATATGTTCACTAGTTGCATCACTCCTAGTTTCTTACAAATCATAGCTAGCATTTGGTAATATATTCACTGTGTTTTGTTGTACTCATTTTCATCTCTAGCCATCTTTTTCTTTTTCCTTCACAAATTCCCTTTCACATAATTTTCAACTTTGAAAAACATATTGTCATACTTAGTAACATTAATTTCAAACATCAAATCATTTAAAATATCATCAAGTATAGTTAATTCCTCTAATAATTTATTAATATTCATATTGTTAATTCTAATAATAAAGGACAACAATGCAAAACCAAAATAGTCAAACATGTTGAGCAGTTCATCAATTTCTATACTCCTTGCTTTAAGCCCATTCGGAAACTTGAAAAGCTGCCCCAGCCGCAAAGTGTTAGAGGACCTGATCAGCAGGTACCGATTGGTCTTCAGAAATGAATGCTGCTATGACATTTGCAGTTGTAACTGAAGTGCTTAAGTGGTCTGTGAGTCACATAAACTGTAGTAGTTGTTTGCTATAATTCAAATGGAGAGAAAATGAGGGGAGGTGCCAGATTGGGGATAGCACTGGTTGCCTCTGGAACTATATCTCTACTTCTGTGTTCTGCTCTCCTGTCTACTGTCCTGATAATACACCTAGTATTCTGAACATTATCTTTCCTGCAGCTCTTGTTCCCCTACTGGGCTCCTGGTGATCAAATACAGGTGTGATAAGGTCAGTTAGATTCTTTTACTGCTCTTCTGCTGATTCTTCACACAGGTTTTGAGGCCCAAACTGTATTGAGAAAAGACATATGAGGAGACCAATCATACTCTTTAAATTTATTATGAGTGCATCATGCTCAGTAACAGACTAAGGGTGGTATTCATAGTTGTGCAAATGTGATAGGGTTATTCCTGATGCTTATGAATGAACGTAGGAATGACAAGATTCACAGAGGCCATTTATGCTAAAGTGCAAGTTCTAAAAAATAATTAGATGCAGATGAGATGTGCTGTAAAGTGTAATATGCTAATGAGGTCATTTTCAATTCATAGTCTGACTTCTCTGCAGTACACACATCCATTAGTGATGAATTTTCTTTGATATTGGAGTTGCAAACCCAAGCTTATTTGTCCAAGTATGCACAAGCATGTCTGTGACACATACAAATTAATTATTTCCTACAGCAACCCCTTCACTAGTTTGTAGTAAGTATGCACAAGCACTAAAATGACACAATAAATTATTTTGCACAAGAACTTCCCTGACACATGAATATATTATGTCCTCCAAAACCCCATTCAGTAATATCTCCTAGCATGCACAAGCACCAAAATGAAGCATTCACCCAAGTGACCCCTTCAGTAACATGCCCTGTATGCACAAGCACCAAAACAAACCATTCACCAAGTGACTCCTTCAGTAATATGTCAGGTATGGACAAGCACTGAAGTGAAATATTTCATTCAAGTGATCCCTTTAACAATATGTCCAGGTACATACAAGCACTAAAATAAAACATTTCATCCAAGCGACCCCTTCAGTAAGGTGTCCAGGCATGCACAAGCACTGAAATGAAACCTTACACCCAAGTAATCCCTTTAGTAATATGTCCAGGTATGTACAAGCATGAAAATAAAACATTTCATCCAAGCAAACCCTACAATAATATTTCTAGGTTAGCAAAAGCACTAAATTAAAATATTTCACCCAAAGGATCCCTTTAGTAATATGTCCAGGTATGTAAAAACACTAAAATAAAACATTCCACCAAAGAGACACCTTCAGTAAAATGCCCAGGTATGCACGATCATCAAAATGAAACATTTACCCAAGCGACCCCTGCAGTAGAAATGTCCAGGTATGGAGAAGCACCAACTCAGTTCTTCTCTCATCTCTGTATTCTGACTGAAACATACTGCTTTCTGGCATAACGTCCGGATGATTTATGCTTTTTGTATGTAAATTAGTTCATTATAGATTCATCTCTATGAATCAAACTCATGTGCATAAGTATAAACCCCCTGAACAGAGAAGTAGCTGTTCTCAATCAGTTATTGATAAATCATATTATGCATTTCTGATAGGGGTGTGATCACAAACAAGTCCTCTGTATTTCCGTAGCCATTCTCACAGTCCAAAATTTGCATAATCTCATAGCACCAGTCTTTGTGGATGACCATTATGAATATGTGAAGCCCTGAGCTATGAATACTGCCTAATTCTCTGTTGCAATGTGAATGACTTTTCTAAAACTCATTGATGACAGATTTCTGATAACAGTCCTAGCTTATTACATTAGACCAAATTTTGTTTCAGAAATACAAGTGAACTTTATCAAAGTAAAATGGTATGTTAGTCACTTGATGCAGGGTAGACTAAGATCCATACATGTAAACTATGATTCTATATGCTGAAAATTAACATCAATACATCAGGCACTGGGAAAGCTTTCAAACTCTCTGTAAATCTGTAAAGTCTGTAAGGAACTTGGATATCTTTGGAACATCACACTCACAGCCTGGCATTACAAATTTCCACAAAACATCATGTAGGGAACTGACAGCCCTCTTAGTGTAGCTTGTGCAAGTGTTAGGATGTACGTTTCACAAATAACATATAGAACAGAGAGTTAGGTCACTGTGAATGAAAAGATTTTGGGGTAAATACCTACATGAAAAATGGCTTATTTTAAAAAATGAAATGTGTAGCGCATCCAAGCCTAATATTGGGCATATATGTTTAGACAGGATGGTGTGCACCTGTTTAAAACTAGGGAAGAGAACTTTTGCAGCAGATATATTGCAGTATTTGACAAACACAAGAAGGGATTTTCGCCAGGTCAAAACTTTTAACGTTTTGAGGATAGAAGCATTTGATGCATTTCTGAAGGTTGTTAATTTTAGCATTATTAATAGTGTTTATATAGCAATAATCCAAGCCTGGGTGTGGGTAATGCTGGATTTACCCATGGTTGGCATGGTTTGGTCATGAGGGCGAAGCCCGAGTGGCCAAACAAAGCCAACCGTGGGTAAATCCAGCATTACCTACACCCAGAAGTGGGTTATTGCTATTATACAATTACATTATTTAGGAAAAAAATGACTTTTCTAAAATAATGGCATTGTATAATGCCTCCTTGCTGCCCTTCCACAGCTGTCTGGTATTCTGCAGCAGTTCTGATGTACTGCGCATGTGTATGCCTACGCAGTATATCAGAGCTGTGGGCAAAAGCAACGGAGAAAGCAAGATCTCTGCTGCTTTTTACAAACTGTTTTGCTATATTAAATTGGTTTAACATAGCGAGACAGCTTTAAAAAAAGCAACGGAGTCTCCTTTGCTTTTTTTTAAAGCTGTCTCGCTATGTTAAACCCATTTAACATAGCGAGACAGTTTTGAAAAAAGCAACGGAGAAAGCAAGATCTCTGTTCCTTTTTACAAAATGTCTCGCTATGTTAAACAAGTTTAACATAGTGAGACAGCTTTAAAAAAAGCAACGGAGAATCTCTGTTGTTTTTTTTAAAGCTGTCTCGCTAGGTTAAACCCATTTAACATAGCGAGACAGTTTTGAAAAAAAGCAATGGAGAAAGCAAGATCTCCATTGCTTTTTAAAGTGTCTCGCTATGTTAAATGGGTTTAACATAGGGAGACAGCTTTAAAAAAAGCAACAGAGTTTCTCCGTTGCTTTTTTAAAAAGCTGTCTCGCTATGTTAAACTCATTTAACATAGCAAGACAGGTTGTAAACAGCAACAGAGATCTTGCGTTCTCCGTTGCTGTAAAAAAACAAAAAAGAGTTATACTAATGGAAAAAGTCTGGGAGACCGGACCTTTTTCCATTACTATAACTCTGATTTATAACATGCACGCTGACCAATCAGCGTGCACGTTTTGGAATATTAATTGGGGGGGGGGGCATAGTATAATGGAAAATTTGCTATGTTCCCATAAGATTGATGTTGTTATTGTTTGCGAAATATGCTTACAGGACAATAGCTGGTAACCAATTCTGTCAGGGTATAAATGTTTCTACTGTAACAAACATTCTAACAAAAAAATTAGGTTAAAGTGTTAGGAAAGGGATTAAAGATTGTTATGAGATCTGTGATTATTACATGTTTAATAATAAAACCAATACTGTAGCTTGTGTAACTGTGACAATAAAGACAACCCTGGAACATATAACAGTTGTTGGATTGTATAGATGACCAAAGTCAAGTGCTGATGACCTACAGTAATTCATTCATTTCTTATATGAAACATTGGAAGGAAGAATAATACTGGCTGTGGACTTAAATTTACCAGAAACTGAGTGAAACAATATTGATTCAACAACACTACTAAGGAAATTATTTACATCATATGCTCAGGATGACAATTGCGTCTGATTGGAAATAAGACTACCAGGGAGCAGAAAATACTTGTCATTGTTTGCAGTCCTATGAAAATGACTGGTACTTCATATTAAGTTTTTCCACCGTTGATGTGCAGTGATCATGGGGATATAAAGGTTATACTGTTGCGAGATAATTCTACCAAACTGAAATCTAAACCAGCGCAGAGAAGGTTAATAAAATATTATATAAAATCAAAAAACAGTCATTATGTAAAACTAATTGGAGTGACGCAGTCAGCAGAAAAAACTCCTAAGGAATATGACAAGTTTTGAAAGATAATTAGTTTGAATGCAAAAAATAAAAAAAAAATGTTTACAATCAGAATCTAGACACATAACACCAACAGGATATATTTGGTATATATATAAACGGTTTACATTTACCCAAACATAACATAGGAGTAATGGAAGGCTGTCAACGTCAGGTATCACACTATTGCCATATGCCAATGGCGAAAGACACAGAGAATGTCAAAAGAAAACATGCACAACATGTAAATAATAACATAAATGGTATGTCCACATAAACTCACAGCAGAACCCCAGGACATGTCTGCGGAAGGTGCTAAACAATGAAATAATATGACAATGTCATAAAAGAGCAGTGTAATACACATCAGCTTCACAGCCACAATACACCATGGTATGCATGGAAAGCCACATCCACGGTGCAAGGGTTGCCAAGGAGTCGCGGCAGTGTTCGGCGCTGTAACTATGAATTAGTAGTCAATGCCATGCAAATGAGGCAGATAATACTGAATCGCAAAACCCCCGCAGGCGTAAGGCTGTACCAAACGGCGCAGCGGTAATACACTGAGGAGTGGCTCAGAGAGAATACATGTCACCTGCAGAGGGGAAAGCCACTGTAGGAGGCAGCACATTGGAGCCTAGCAAACCTGGGCTGTACATTGCACAGCACAGCTGCAGGACTGGCGTGTGGGGAAATAGTTGAGCTGAGAGCACACAATGCGCGCAGAGGTGCATGTGCACGAGGATGACTACGTTCCCTTAACCCAGTCATGTGACGCTCGCCCCGCAAACAACATCGGATACAGGAAGGTGATGTTGAGAATATGAGGAAATGCGGAAGCAGTGTAATTGGAGTAGTAATGAGCGATCAACAGTAATCAACCCACGAAGGCCAATCGGCGGCAGCTGACAACTCTGCATGCAGAAACCTGCAAAACGGGATAGGGGAGGCATATGAATGCAAAGAAAGTAGGGGAGGTAGCAGATTGCAAAGAGTGAAGACCTGACACAGCAGAGCCAAGTAGACAGGCAGCATAACGGCGGCGGCACACAAAACGCACGATATGCCATGTCCCAGAAACTACACATGACAAGGCTCTGCAGGATGCATGCCAGGAAATAGTAGGTGCAACGTGCAGAAACAGTAAGGTAAGGTTGAAAGCTAATCCATTGCAGGCAAGAGTAATGCAACACCAAAGGCAACAGCGTTGCAGTGCCAACGGTAAAATACGGAAGATAATCCCCAGATACGGCCGCACAGACACACCCTATGACATCACCGGGTGTACAGCACAACAGTATAAAGTGTGAATGCACACAACACACAGCCGTGTATTCCCAAACGCCGCACCATAGGTGTAAACACACGGGGAACTTTTAAAATGTACATGTTGGGTGCTGCCGTGGCCATGATCCATCAGCATGTGTTAGAGACAGACGGAGTTGTGGAGGAGGGTGCTGACAACTACCGTAGGCCTCAGAGGAGAAGGAGAGTGTTCAGACCAAGGGTAACCTACCAGGGGCTACAAGACTTGGAGATAGTAGAGCGTTACAGGGTGGATAGGGACACTTTACAGCAAATAGTGGAGCTGTGCCGGCCACGTCTGAGAACAAGAAACAACAGAGGGGAGCCCATCCCAGTGGACACAAAGGTATGTGTAAGCTTGCGAATACTGGCCACAGGTACCTTTCAAAGGCCAACTGGGGATATAATGGGCATCTCACAGGCATCAGCATCCAGGGTACTACACTAGTTTCTGGATGCCATGTTACCACATGCCAATGAGCATATATACTTCCCCAGATCTCAGGAGGAGTTGGCTAGCAATATGTGCCACTTCCACCATGTGGCACAATACCCGGAGGTAATGGGTGCGATAGACTGTACGCACATACAAATCAAGTCACCACCTGGGGAGCAGGGTAGACGCTACATAAACCGCAAGGGATTCCCCTCCATCAATTGCCAGGTTGTGTGCAATGCGCAGGGCATTATCATGGATGTGGGTGCTGGCAGCCCTGGAAGCTACCACGACTCCCATATCTGGCATGCCTCACAGCTGTACCAGGTATTCGCCAGGGGCGACATCCCACAAGGCCACCTTGTGGGGGATGCTGGCTATGCACTGGAGCCGTGGATGATGACTCCCATCAGAAATGCACACACACACATGTAAGAACGCCATAATGAGGCCCACGCACAAACCAGAATAATCATAGAGCGTGTGTTTGGGATGCTGAAATCACGGTTCTGGTGCTTGGATACATCCAGTGGAGCCCTGCAGTACTCTCCAGGCACATGTGCCCACATATTCATAGTATGTGCCATGCTACATAATATGATCATGCAGAAGCAGCTGCTGCAGGGACATAATGGTGAAGGGCCACAAAGCCCACCACAACTGCCAAGGCCAGTCCAGGCACAGAGGGTTCAGGACCATGAACACACTGTGCCAGCCCCAGTAGGCAGACGGAGGCATACCCAATATGCCTATGCCCTGGCAAAGAGGGAACGTATAGCACATACTCTGACAGCGTAGGCCCCATGGACTGACACCTCCCTACCTGCACACGCAGTGAAATGGACGGCACACAAACATGGCCACCCGTAAAGTGTACCGTATGGGTGGCCCCATGTGTGACTCCAGCATAGGCAGCACCCAAACACTGCACACCCAACAGCCAGCGGAGCATGGAACGCCAACACCTGAACCATACGCGGGTCCTACAGCAGACGGCGTTGCTGTATGCTGCCACGTTCGCCGCAAGGTGTATACATATAGACATGTAGATATGTGCATATACAGATATGTAGATAGATATAATTACACACATAGAAATATATGTACACATATACATATAAGTACAATAGGTAAGATAGGGAATCAGAGGGATGTAAGGTGACAGAGAAGTAACACGCGATATCTGTACATAGTAAACATAGTGAAAGACAACCTGAGCATCTGGGAGGTTTAACAGAAGAGGAAACCGTCACCCATGGAAAGGTCAACATACCGAAATGCATAACCGCGAGTCAGAATGATCGCCAGGCCACAGTACAGTAACAGTACATGTGCGGGTAATACTATGATGATATGAGGGGGGAGGTAGACACTGCCGCCGGTGATGCGGCCCACGCAGGCACTGTGTGCAACCATCCCTGTGACTGCCGCAGTATGTGTATGTGTACGGTGAGGGTGCCGTGTGTTTTGCTGTACGAGTGTAATGTGTGTGCCACTGTAAAATGTATATGTTGGTGCCATGAGAGAGGCGGAGTGGAATAACATGTGTAGGCATACAGTATAGTAACCCCAGGCATATGTACACCAGTACTCCCAAAGTAGTACTGAGAGCCCCACCCTGGCTAGGCATGTGGCGACGTATAACGATGCAAAGTGAAAATGTCCCAGAATGTACCACAGGAATATACCCCACATGAAATGGAAAGGACGTATGTACTAATCATGACCGTATGTATGATACCGATATGCTAATTGCAAAATGATATGTCGGCAAAGTTACACAGCAATAGGTATGTACCGGGGAAATACGCATGTGCTACCCCGGTACTGATCGTGGCCACGGATCGGCCCGTAAACACCGCTGTGTGTTCTACAAGTGTCAAACAAGCAATCGCCACCTGAATAGGTGGCAACCACTGGCAAACAGGCCATCCCAAGTACAGGACCACAATGACTGTAAATATCCGGGGCAGAATGACAAGGGATAGTCGTCACGTACAAACAACCGCAGATATACCACCGATGTGACGGAGGAATACATGCAGGAAGCACACACGCAGGCGATATCAACAACACATGACAACAACAAAACCTACACTCCCAGAACAACAGACAAGTAACTGTCAACTCCCCAGGCAGGGATGGAGCACACAGACAAGCATAACGTGTATGTAGAGATGCAAGGCCCACAACCCGTATCCGTCACCTACAACCTCCGATATTCCCCATCGCACATATCAAAGGGATACAAGCCGTAATAGCAGCACAAACATACAGGCAGTCAATGACAGCTGCATAACCGCAACATCTCGCGTGGGAAACACTATCAACAGCGGATGCATACTTGTATCCGTTGTTTAAAGGAATACAACAGCTATGTTACACATCCGAATGCAAAACGCCATCAACAGACACCGTCAGGACAGGGACACCCACATGTCGAACATAATACCATACCCAACACACACAATCCACGGCTAACACCACTGCGAAATGTACCTGTCACCACACATAGCGGCTGCAGTTACACATAACATAACACAATACAGACCATCTCCATGAAGGTAGGGCAAATAGCCAACGCCCAGGTGAGGAATGCAACCATACCCTAGTTACGACGTGTAATGTACGAATGGAATAGATGCACAGGTGATATGTGCACAAGTACACACTGAGGAACAGCTATTGGTGTGATGAACCCACATGTTGCAGGTATCGACGGATATAAGGAAGACTCCCAGGATATTCAAACCGTATGCTCATACCGAACTAGTACTCCAAAACGGATAGAGTAAGACATCGGAATAGCGATACACGCAATGAAAAACGGAAGGAAACACAGACAAGGTATGTAGAACCCACGATATGTACGGGTGTGTAACGCATGATGTGTATGACGAAGCTGTACTGTATGTGAATGGTGTTTGTAAGTAATGATACTTGTCCATAATGCAGAGAGTGGTGAAAGGTGGTTATGTAGTGCTATCCTGCTGAGCATACCAACGACTGTGGACACCGTGTGCACAGCAGTGAGACATCATGTACACAGCCGGGATAACACAAGGGCTGCCACAGGGGGGCATAACAGAGAACAATGCCACACCACATGCCTATGCTGGCAGTGGATGTCCAACAAGGAAGTGCCATAGCAGGGGATAGGACATGTATGTATACTGTCACAGCACACATGTGTATGGGCATATACCGTCGATGTCATACGTAATGTGCACACGATGTGCACGTATGCCTTGCAGTAGGGGATACTATGTCAACTATGTGTAATGTAAAGCTGTCATGGTGGATATGACAGACATCATACACAGTATCACAGGCATATCATGCATAATGGAGTTATTGCCTATTGGTATGTACAATAACAGGATACGTATGGCCTGTACATATGGGACAGAGTAGTAGCATAATAGCCATCCGAAATGGAAGGAACACCAAGTAACCATGGCCAAACGATCTGTAGCAGGTGCAATGTGGGCAACAATGAAGTCTGGCAGGTCCATGTGTAAACACATGTGCAGTGTACACAGTAGTGTCACCTCCCCATGATAGTGTCCAGTGAACAGCAGAGGTGGGTGTCAACTGCATGTCTACACAGTACTGCTGCTGTGGTGGTACCATGACTACGTGTCACTCAAACAGCAAGGGAGCTATCACATGAACAGTGCCACTGTGTGTCCCTGTGGGATGTGCACAGGACCTATGTTCCACAGCATGGTGTGAGTTGTGTCTGCAGAAGTAACACAGAAGCCCAGTCCATGCAATGTGTCATGTGTGCACATATCCATGAGTGGTCCATTCACACTGCCCACTGCAATTGCCATGTATGAGTACTACATGCATCAGCAATGCGGAGGACATGGTCCATGTCAGAGCAGAAGACACCCCTGTGTATGTGGTATGCAGATGTGTACAGATGTGTTTTCCGTCTGTCAGCCACATATGTAAACTGTCTGAGCCTGGTACACATCATGGCATGACAATGCTGTGCCATGTAAAGTCGTAGCCGTTGTGGAAGGTACACCACGAATGTGGTATTGTAACCTTGCCTGTGTGTAGATGTGTGTATGCCACAGGTACAATGGCTACCTATGTACCAGCATCACACACAGTACAGATAGGTGTGGCCCTGCAGATGTGTACCCATGCCACAGTGGAATACGGTAACCACAGCACCATGTGGGGCATTTGTGTGTACAGCAACCATGTACAATTTGATATGCATGTACGGGGACAGTATCCATGTGATACTCAGTGGGTGAATGTTGCTATGCAAAGGTGATGTGCATGCACCATGTATCATGCATCCTGATGCCATGACACCCACATGATGTATCTGCCACACCGACACCCGTACGGTTATCAGTATGAGCTGGTGGAGCTATAATGGTGCCAGGTATGTAGATGTGGGATATCTAGGCATGGACAGTACTCTGTGACAGCATGTTGTGTATGTAAGCAAATAGTGAACATGAGGGGCCCCATGACTGAGGACTGTGTAATGCCATATGTACCTGACATGTAGTAGGTAGCATGATATGCTTGCACCACTGTGTGTCCTGTCCAGGAGTCATATAGCCTAACATCCTGAGACACAGGGTATGATGTGCAGGTGGATGTGTACATTGCCAATACCAGAACGTGGAATGGTGCTGAAGGGCAATGTGAGGACAATGTCTGATCTGTTGCCCTCTGTACTACACCAACCACCCATGCAATGGTATGACAGGTGGCCAGCATGTGTATGTGGTGTGCTGTGGCACACAGAAGCCCAACAAGGGTGCCAGTAAAGGCATGGAGGTCATCAATGAGTGCGTGAAGCACGTTTGTGAGGATGTGCCCCAGTGCCATACAGAATGGTCCAGTAATGGGTGTACGAATGCAGTCCCACACGTGTAATGCAGTGCCACCCATGTGTAGTGCGATAGATGCGGCAGTGTGACGGTCAAGGTACACAATGTCCGACAACAGGCTAGCAATGAATTCAGTGGGCTGGTGTGGAGACACATACCAAACAGGTTGGCGGGACATAACAGCTAGGGAGATCAGAAGGTGACATTGGGACAGTGTCTTAGGACATAACGTGTGCATGGCAGTACCATGTATGTGTCCACAGGGACACTACGATGTCCATGTATGGATTGCAACCCTGTAGTGAGTGAGAGTGTGTATTGTTGGTAAGTACACAATTGCCTGGCATGTTGCCAACATTATCTCAGTCTGCAATGCCTGGGTGACTGTTGTACGCGACATCGAATGTGGATGTAGCCAAACAACACAGACATACCACCACACTGCCTGAGGACCCACACTGCAATGTGCGGCAGTCATGTGTAGGTAGCTAGCCTTGGAGCATGTGATGGACCATGAGGACCCACCATGGCTGTCAAGTGATGCACCCCACACATGTGAAAATACACCGCCGTGCAACAGCCTGCACATGTGCCCATACAGCAGATGTGCATGGAACATGACCACCACCATGGTGTCTGTGAAAAGGCCAGTACCGCCATGTCTCTGTGCGGAATAGCATGGTCCCTACCATTGCGTACATGCTACGGAAGTGCACTGTGGTATGTGTCAGCATAGTTATGTACACTGTCCATCTGCCGGGGTGCCATGCCATTAACAACCCCTGTCAGCAGACGTCAGTAGTACTGGCTGTAGAACACATGTACCATGTATGCTGCGATGGGTGTGTGTCCAGGGTGTGGCTAGCAGGGCCGTGAAGCATATATGTTCATCTACCAAAGGGGGGATAACCCCAGGTTTAACACACCAGACACATGGAGGTATCGTGCATGCTGAGGGTAGTGTAGGTATGGTATGTGTTGTGTAATGTGTCACCCAGCTAGGTGGAGTGCATGCCTCAAGCATGTGTGGGTACATGGGTGTCCATTCTAGGGAAGTGTGGGTTGCTGTCAGCACATGGCAGTATCAGCTGTCTGAGGCCCAATGTACAGTATGACAACACAGACAGCATGTAACCTGTGGTGTACAGTGTAAGCTCTGTTGCGTGTTACAATGTGTCTAGTGGTCACAAACATGGGTATCTGAACATGGAGCACCTACGATGCATTGTGTTCAGCAAATATCCAGTATGTGTGCAAAACATTGTGTGATGTGGGATCCCCTCACCTGTGTGTGTTGCAGTCCAGGTATGTGCCTGGGAGGTATGATCCTTGTACAATCTGTACTTGCAGGTGTGCTGTGCAGAGCATGGAGGCAGGTCCCAGGCACTGCAGATAAATGTGAGTGGTGCACTAGTGTGTGTGCCTTGCTTGTGTGCAGCACAGTGGAAGGTGCAAGCATTGTCCCACATGACCCCATGCTGTGCCTGCCTGTTACAGCCCTGCTGGAGACAGTCATGTGACACCGCCACAGAGGCAGTATAGCATGGGAAGATGTACATGTGTGCTCCACACCCCAGGCAGATGTCCGCAGGTCATGTGTGCCACAGCACTGTGGTCGACCAGGACTGTCATAGTGGTCAGATACCACATGCCTGTATAAGTACAGCATGAGCATAGTCAACAGTTGCAGTGACAGAGTAGGTCAATGTACAGTGTCCCTGTGTTCAGACCACTGCCTACTGTACACTTGGCTAGACACACACCCAGAGGGTGAATATACCGTGAGCCATCACATGTCCCAGTACACGTAGCCTGTATAATGCCATCCCAGGGCGGTCACAATAACATGTTGTATGACAGACATGTTGTACCAGGTGATGTGTCATGTGTGCATATGTTGAGTTGCACAGCCGTTCACACGTCCGCAACATATCAGTGCATGATGCCTAGTGTAACATGATGTGTGGAACTGCACTGTGATCTACAACAGGGTCATCTGAGACAGGTGTGTTGTGAATGGTGTAACCCATGGTTCCACGGGATATACACTGGTGCTGTTGGCTGCCATGCTGGGGGCCACCAGTGGTGCCTGCAGTGGTCATTCAGACATACTGCACACATTGTTCTGGCAGGAATGTCCATTGTTGTGGATGATGTGTTACTACGTGAAGGTAGGTGTGTGTTGTGAATGTTACCCATCCAGATGTGACCATCAGGCGCAGTCATGGTTGTCGACAGCATCACACCCATCCACAGCTGTCAGAACCCTGTCCCCAGAATGGGTGTCAGCCGCCCTCGTACTGTGTGACCTATGTGCAGATGGCGGAACACCTCCTACTGGCTGGCTAACAGTGTCATCTAGGAAGGCTATGTGATGGCTGGAATATGCTGTTATAATGTATAATGCTGGTATCCCAATGAAGTACATGGAATCACACACAGTAAGCCATGGCTGGCATGTAAACCATGTACAACAATGACTGTGTGACAGACACAAACAATGCGGAGCCATGTTGAACATGCACCCATGAGAACACCAGTTGAGGTATGTTGCACATATCGATGTACAACTGTCAGCTATGGCCATAGCATGGATGCAGACGCATATCCCCCACAGGCAGTTCCACGCCATGTAGGTAGGGGGGCATTGCATTACTACATGTGACAGTTGCTGTACCACCACATGTACTGCATATCCGTCATGTAGGGGTAGCAGTGGTACGTGACTGTTGGACATGCCTGTACATATGACCATGTCCCACAGGATATGTGTTACGTGTGTACAACATGTGTTGTACCGTCATCAAGCTGTGAAGTGTATGGCTGCCAGTGTACCTGTGTGACATGTTCTGCAATGGGTGCAAAGGTACGCAGTAGTGCATTGCATGCCCACATGCCCCACACAGGTGCATAGCCTGAACATACAATACAAAGAGGGTGTTGGATCATAGCAACCCACAAGAGGAGATGGGTACGGGTGGCAACCCACTACCACCTGTTCAGGTAAGGTGTGCATGTCCATGACACATTAGCACCCGAGAAGCTAGCAGTACAGCAGTACAGGGTGGCATGCATATATGTTCACTAATACCCCTGTGTGTCCCACCACTGGCCTGTGGACAGACACCAACACAATGTGCAGCATTGACATGTGCACAGCACATCACCGCTGGCTACTGTAGAAGAGGCTTACTGTGTAGACATGTGCACAGAATGTCTGCGCCAGCCACACTCAAACACGTTATGTGTTGAACCCCACCATTATTGTAGCCCATGCCACAGACAGATGTTCACGCATCTGTGTATGTACGTCTGGGAATGTCCCTGGCCTAGCAGTATAGCTGTGTCAGTGTTGCGAACAACATACTGAATGTGCTGTGTGTGTGAGGTGTGCATCATACGTGTGTGGTCCGATGGATGATACCATCAGTGCCCCTGCTATGTGAACATCCCTGTCCCCATACATGGATACCTATGCTGTGCCCAACACCATGCTCCCTGTGGGAGGGATGGCGTTGTGTGGTGCACCAGCTGACATGGGGGTGGCAGCAGGCACTGGATGTAGACATATGTGGTACCCATGTCAGGCCAGGCAACCATCCATGTGCATGGGATAGCAGTGTGTGGGGACATACAGCACTGTGTTGAACAATATCGCAGCACATAGCACCTGTCAGGGGTAATGTGCAGGCATGGATGTGCGATACCTGCATGCACCATACACACCCCCACCAAGCAGCGTGCTGCCTACCTTGCAGAAGGCCATTGTCCACACCATGATGATAGACATGTGTAATGTCCATATACACATAGCAATGACATATGGAATGGACAGCCACCCTGCCAATATCAGTAACCCCCAGGTGGGACACATCCCTGTGCCATGTATGTGACATACCCTGCCATACCATGCAGCCCTGCCCAGCAAGGCTTCATGTGCTGTCACAGTCATACATGGTGCGATGGACAAATGGCACTTGCACTATCAACCGTCCACAGCAGTAATGTGGCACTGATGCACCCTGTGGTGTCACAGGTGCTGTGTGTTGGTGTGTACAACGTGCGTGCGCACATGCTATGCATGACCTTTCCTGCTAATGTCACATGGTTACACAATGTCCCATGTGTATCACATGTGCAATACAGGTGAGCCGTGGCAGGTTGTCCAACACCCGTACAGTGCTGTGTAGATGTACATGGCACAACACATGCATGTACAGGTGTCCATGTGTATGTGTGCAGTGCCACCACTGACGTTCATAATGGCTGCGTACGTGATGCCTAGTGACATATACACAGCATCCAGGTGAACAGTAGAATTGTGTGCACATTGGGACACGTGCCAACTGGTATGAACACAGGTGCAGGCAGGTACACATGTTCACAGCAGGTTACCATCAACATGGTGTGTGTACAGTGTGATGAGTTGACACACAGATATGATATGATACCCACTGCTTAATGGTGTGACGGCAACACGTCAGCTGTGTCACTGCCATGATGCATCGCAGAGATTACTGTGCAGATGTCGTACATGTCATAGCAATGTATGTCCAGCAGTATGCCAGTACATCAGTGTAAATGTGACCTGTCACCATCATTATGTCTTACAGATAATGCCACATTCCCGGCTGCCAGCCTTCAGCCGCCAGGAGGATGATGTGATTATACCGTTGCTACACGACAACTACGAGCTGCTATTCAGCCATGTGCCACAGCAAGCACAGCAGCGGGATGACGTGTGGCAGGATATGCGCAGGAGGGTGAACAACGTGGATGGCAACAACCGCACCTACCAGCAGATCCACCGACACTGCACAGACCTAATACGGCACGCGAAACAGCGTGCCACCGCAATCGCCAGAGAACAAGGTGGGACAGGTGGTGGGCCACCAAGCCAGCACCCACTCACACACATGGAGGAGCTCCTGGCCAGTCTGGGGACACCCAGGGAACATCATGCAGAAACACTCGCTGCCATCGTGGAGGTGGGTGTCTTCCAACCAATGAGCCTGGAGCTGCCTGGTAAGTCAGTCTTGCATGTGTGTATGATAACTGACGTAGGTGTGGGTGTCACAGTACACCACATAATGTACCAACACATGCCAGGTATATGGCCACACAAGCTGCATACTACAGTATGCTACGTTGTGTTTGCAGACATGTGCATAACACATGCTACCACACAGGTACATGATGTGACATGCACAGTGCTTACTGTGGCTACAGTAATGGATAATGTGTATACTGTTGTGTCGCCTCTATACAGGTACCTCTGGCGTGTCGCACAACCATGGGTCTGTCGCAGGTGAGACTGTTGCTAGTAATAGGCATGTTACAGTGTATAGATATTCCCCATGTGGCCAGGTATGACATGCACACCTGGGTCTGCTCCAGTCACGGTATACAGGTTGCACCACCCGACACACACACCACCCATGTACAGTAGATACAACCGTTAGTACACACCGGCATGACAACACATAACCCATCGGTGTGATATGTGCAGTCAGCTATGCATACAATGGTGGAGGTGTTCTACAATGGCTGCATGTGTAGTATGCATTGGAATGCCATTTGCGGTATGCACACAGTACCACATAGTGAGCTGTGATCTGGCCAGCACACAGGTATTACCAATGTGACCTATGCCCCTGCATTGTGTGCACACGTTGTGACATGGAACATGACATGTCCCATGCAAGTGGTGTTCTGTCTGCAACATTGTCACACCATGACATGACCTACGCACAACATAGCAGACATCCACAATGTCTGCATAGCCTTCGGGATTGTGACACCTCAGACTAGTATGGGTGTATGTCACATGGGCCACCACAGGGATGTGTACACGATGCCCATCACACACAATTGTCCATGACCCAGTCAAACATGGCCATGGGTGATACCCACAGGCATGTTGCCACACAGTACATCTGGAGTGGGTAGTCACCGTTTCACTTTGTCCACACATAGTGCGATCATAGCTGTAGTGGACCACCTGTACATCTTATGTGGTACACCAGACAAACGCAATGCCTGTCTGCAGCCACTGGAGGTGCCACCAATGTCTACCATATACGTGCTGTGGAACAGCATGACTGTGTTGCAGACATGGCAATGCAATGCGTCCATGTTACGCATCGTACAGAAACATACCTGTGTCTTGCTGCCATGCAGTGGCACAGTGCCTGTACTCCCCACTGTATAGCTATGTACACAGCTCACACCAACCACACCTGCACAGACATCTTTGTTACACATGCATTCTATCTGCAGCCTGTACACATAACACTGCACTGTGACGTCCAGTTTGATGTGGTGCATGTGGTGGGACACCATTGTCACATGTCCACATGTTATCGCACATGTTGGCAGAGTACATGACAAAGTGACGCCAGCCATGTGTACTGTTAACCTGCCTGTGGCCACACGGTGTATCACGGTGATGCATGCAAACTACCATGAATGTGTGTACTGCATGCCTACTGAAATGACACCTGCTTGATGTAGTGTGCACCCCAGGGCAGTATGCATACTACCACTATTAATGTCTGGCCTGCATTCACTGAGCTGTGGTGTGGGAATGCTGCATGCCATCTGCAATATCACATGCATGATGTGTCTGCATGTGTGTGTGTCAGCGTGTGTGTGTCTCTGCATGTGTGTCTGCATGTGTGTGTGTGTCTGTGTGTGTGTGTGTGTGTCTGTGTGTGTGTCTGCGTGTGTGTGTGTGTGTCTGAGTGTGTGTCTGCATGTGTGTAATGTATCTCACAGTATGTCTTTGTATTCACAGGTGGTGTAGGTGCGTTCCCCTCCTGCGGTCCATCTGATGCTAGTGTCCCCACAGATACTAGCGGTGATGACCATATGCATGAGGCACAGGCAGGGTTGTGACGGGCAGAAGTTGTGCCATTGATTAACATCCCACCTATGTCCCCTTCATCTCCGCACACGGTTCAGATGCCAACACATACCACATCACCGTTGCCCATAGAGGAAGGACAGTCAGCGTCTGTTGACATTGAGCAGGAATGTGTGGTGGCTACAGAAGGTGAGGGTACACACCATGTTGCCAGTGTAATGACTGGTGATGTGCCACACAGGCATGTGGCTGGTGCTGCTCGTAGGAGGAGCTCTGGTAGACATGCACCTGCCGTACAGGGTGCAGCAGCTGGTATCACCAGACGCATGTTCCAGACTGTAATGGCGGCACAGGCACGTGCTGAACGGCAGAACCAAGAAGGGCAGAGGCTGTAGAGGGCCGCAATCCGTTCCCTAAATGAGAACATCCAGTCATTGGCGAATGCTCAACAGCAGCTTGCTGATGTTCTGGATAGGTGATTAGGTGAGATGGTTGGAATCCTCGACCGAGGCATGTCAATCCGCGAGCGTGAGCTGTCTGTGCTGGAACACCTGGTAGGGGTGAGGCGTAGGACACATGTTCATAGGCCAGCAACACCACCTAGTGCAGGTCGACATGTGTGTGCCACCTCTCATGGCCACTCACACAGTGCCGGTAGCAGCAGCAGTGCAGCTGGTGCTACACCAACCACACCAGGACACAGCAGGCCACGTGGACGTGGCCCTGGCCGGTCCCAGCATGGACACGGTTCCAGCGGACATGTGTCATCGGAGAGTGGCCACTCCATACCTCCACCCGGTAGTGCCCGTGCGACCCCAGGCAGGCACGGGTCACATGGCCACAGGCGGACACAGTGAGCCGTACAACCTGCACTGTACAGTCTGGGGCTGCAAAGTATACCCCGTGTAGGCATCACAGATGGCTGAACTGTGTACACACATACCCACACACAGCAGACACAACTGTAGGGCTCCACCACATCCACATGCATTATGCACAGTCATGCCCAGTAAATGCACCGGCCCTTACACACACACATGATGTCATCTATTGGTACAGCCTATGCCCCTGGCACACATATCACCCTGTGCATATGATGAAGCCTCTGCCGCAGCACTGTCATCCACACCATCGGTGCACGGTTATGCAAATATATTCTGATGCACAAGGTGGACAAGATAGTGAGAGGTGTATGTGATACCTGTGTCCGCATAGTGCGTGATGTGTATGTTGCAGTGGTTGTGTATGACAGGTGACAGGTGCGTATGTGACGTGGGTTGTGTACTGACATCATGCAGCAGACATACCATGTAGTGCAGGTGCAGCATACATTGAGCTGTGTACACGGTATGTGACGGTTACATGTGTAGCACCATGTTGGTTCTGTTAACCTGTATGCCTAATATGGTGTACTTGCATGTGCCTACTGGGAGCACTGTTATCAGTCCCCCACATGTAGCTGTGGGTTATCCACAGGCACATCTGGCAATATCAGCATACCACAGGTACCCGCAACCTGCATGGACTCCTACATAGGTACATAGGTGCATAGGTACATACCAGGCTATGTGCCCTACGGCATGTGTAAGCCTAGCCAGAGTGTGTGTGGCTTTCACCACCCCTTAGGATGAGGATACTACATCCATCGGTCCGCTGTCCCTCTGTCCAGCAGTGACACAGAGATGATGCCTGGTGCATACCTACGATCACACATCCACACGTCAGGATTACTCTTGGACAGAGTCAGTGAGGGGCTCTGCTTCACATCGGCTGGGAATCTTTTCCATGTTGTAGGGGGTCTCTGGGCGATGACCCTGTCCCTTCAGCACATCTTATTTATGTCTGTGTTGAGGTTTCTGTCAGTTGCTTCTGTGCCCGTGTTTGTTTGGAGCCTAGGAGGTAGAACATGTCCATGTCACCCAGGTCAGACATGGCCGTGTATGTCAGGCACAGATCACCTCAGAGCAGACGGGATGAGAAGGTATACAGCCGGAGTCCCCACAGTCGGGCAGCATGTGACATATGTCTCAGCACCTTTATCCCTGTGTTGTGGAACATTTGAGGTCCTTCCGAGTGCTGCAGGTGTCAGGTTAGGTACATTCCAAATGTGGCGTTGTACGCAATCATTGGTCTGATGTGTGAAGAGTACAGGGGTACAATGACCTCCCCTGATGTGGATGTGAATCCCTTCATGACCAGGTGGGCACAGTGGAATGTCTTCCCAACCACATTGGCAATGTGAGTGTCGAGAGAGGTTACCAACAGGTTTGGTACCCATGTCCCTGATCACGTCCACCATGTTTAATGGATTACCACCTATATGGTAATTCAGGGTGAACATGTCTTTCCCAAAGGGTAGGTCTATACCTTCCCTGGCATGTAGCATCAGGCCATGGCTCTGGCACCAGTTATCCATTTCTATGAGACCCCAGGTGGATGTCCGTGTCTGATGGGGTGTTGAGTATGGTGGCGGTGTGCAGTCATCTGCATACCTTGTCTGCCACAATCCCCCTATGTTTGCATGCACATTGGAAAGTTGAATGCCAAACAGGAGGGGGCCAAGGACTGAGCCCTGTGGGCCACCACTCGGGACCAGCTTGGAGTCTGACATGGCACCAGGAACACAAACCCTGTGGGGTTTGACCTCCATCCAGTTGGCAAACCATCGTGTGACATATGTCTCAACATCTACGCTGGTGAGCCTTTCTATGATGCCCACGTGGAGTGTGGTTTGAACGCTCCCGCCAGGTCATGGTAGTCTGTGCAAACCAACGTACCCCCATCAATGGCCTTAGTGACTCCTCCAAACAGGTCGACCAGGTTTGGGAGGCAGGATCTGCCCTTGACTAAGCCGATGTGGGTATGTTCCGGTATTTGCTTTACACCAATGTCTTTATTTATGGGCTCCAGTATGGACCTCCCCACAGCTTTGCAGACAAGGCTTGTCAAGCTGATAGGGCAGGGATGTATAGAGTCCATAAGAGCACTACCCTGGTGTAGTGGGACCACAGTTGCCGTATGCCAGCCATTGGGGACGTAGCCCGTAGTAAGGCCAAGATGAAACAGCAGCCTTATGTGCGGGGTGAGGGCCTCAATGAGGTTGTGTAGCACACAGCTGGGGACACCATCTGGTCCCATTGATGCTGTGTTCACTGCTTAACAGATATCAGCTCTCCTGGGCATACGGGATGTTTGGGAGGCTAGACTCTGGTGGGATGGATACGTCCCCTCTTGGGGGGGGGAGGGTAGATGTATGCATGGAACATGTCCACTGGTTTGTTGGCAATGTCTGTGGGTTCAGTGATCATTGTACCATTCTGGAGTAATTCCGGGCATAACTGTGTGCTTCCACCCATGTTCCTACCATAGCTAAGGAAGGCCTTATGGTTGTCTTATGTGTCCTTTGCAGTACCAGTCCCACAGGCGGCCTTGGATGATTGTATGAGTGATCGTATGTTAACGCCGGTATTAATCAGTGATGCCTTCCCTGGTACTGATATTGCTCTGCCATGTATTAGCTTTCAACTCTTGTTGTACGGTTTGTCAATGGCTGGGGTCCACCAGACCATGTGCCTGCCTTCGGTGGACAAGGTCCTGATGTTATCAGGATCGCTTGGTGCAGACATTCCTGGGGGTGCTCATAGAAGGCATTTGTAAGGGTTTCATCAGTGTGACCTGTGTTTACCACTGGCATGGAGGCCTTGTAGGGTACCACACCAGCCGTATGACGTGTGTGGTTCGCTGTGGAGAGGTCTTCACTGTGGTCTCCCATGCCAGTGTTGGGTGCAGGATGCGGATCTCCAGTGAATTCACTATATGGTCTGACCTCACCATTGAGGGATGTACATCCTGTGTGGAGCATGTCGTCCCCATGTGTGATGATCAGAACTAGTATAGTTCCCCCCTTGTGGGTATGGTGCATGATTGTTCCACAGCATTCAGGTGTATGAACACCTGGAACCTTTGGTGTAGGGTGTTGTGTCCTGGGTAATGTTCCCGGTCTATGTATGGGTGGTTGATGTCACCCAATATAACAGTGTTGTGAGAGCATTCATACTCACCAGTGTCTTCAGGAAGGCTGTGCAGGTATCCTGGGTTTGGGAGGGTGGTCTGTAGCATGCAACAAACTGTAGTGCAGTCCTACCCATTGTTAATTGCACCTGGATATTCCCCGCTGCTACGTGCATTTCTGCCAACCTGGAGGTGTGTGTATCCTTCATGGAAATGGAGACTCCCCCTCCTTCTGTGTTAGGTCCGGGTTATGGTCCTGAACGCGTGAAATGGGGTATGACCTGATAGTGCTGGGGTGCTCTCAGCAGCCCTGATCAATGTTTCAGTCACAGCACTGACATCGATGTCCTCCATACTGAGGAGGGCATTTGAGGGTGTGCAGCTTGGGCGTAGACCACTGGCACTGAGCAGTATTACCCTGTCTGTTCTCCAGGTTTGTAGTGTAGGGTGATAGGTTTATCATTCCAGCCTTGCCTGCAATGGGCACTGTGGGGGTGGCAGGTGCCTTAGCCAAACCCTTGAAGACCAGGGGCGACAGGTGTGAGCCATACCTTGCGAAGGGGCATGGCGTGCCAAACATGTCATCCCAGGTATGAGGAATCTGGATCCCCTCAGACTGACACCGGTAACCAGGCACATTATCAAGGGTGACCACTTGGAGCCAGTATAGTGGCATCATACTTGATGAGGGTGGGATACTGCCCAGGGTCAGGGACATGCTGGCCTAGGCTATACAATCTGAGTGGCACTCTATGTCTCCTTTAATGTATCCCAGGGTGGTATGTCTCCAGTCGTTGACACCAGCATGGGCAATGACCGTGTCATACCTGTACATGCTGCGGAGTGACCTGAGTGCGTGTGTTATGTGGCGGATTCCAGCACCCGACAGGCAGCCTACTGTGATCATTGCCTTGTTCAGTCTGGTGGGTGGGACGTTGGTGTGTCTGACAGTGGCGTCACCCATTACAAGTGTGTCTGGCATTGTGTGTGTTGCCTTTGGGGCTCTGACTGTTTAGCACACTGACGTTAAGAACTATGTGTTGCATGTCCTATGTCTTGTGGAGGCAGTTGCTTGTGTGTCTGCTTCAGAGGGCTCGTTAGGTTCGTGACATGTTTTAACAGTGCCTCCAGGTATGTCTTAGTGTGTTCATGTGTTTGATTAGCATTTGCGATACTCACATGTGACACTGGGTTTGTGGTGTGCATGGTGTCCTTCCCCTCCCGTTTGGTCTTGCCGGTCATGGTTTGAGAGAGCACAGCCCCTGTCTGGCTATATAGTTGCATCTGTCACATGTATTATGTTCATTGGGGGAGGTGCAGCTTGTCCGTGTCCATGAGGCACCTGTAACAGTGCCCAGGACGCCCAGATTCACCATCTGAACAGGAGAGGTCGCTAGCAATTGACCCATCGACATGCCAGAGAACGTGAATGCATTTGCTGTGTAACCGGGTCAGAAGGCACCTATAGGGAAGTGGGTACACAAGGGGATTCTAGGCCAGTGTAGTACTCCATTTAGTATACATGTACTCTACCTATGTAGGAATACTATGGGAGCAGGTGCAGAGATTTTGTGATATAGAGAACAGACAGTCGGGATTGCAAGGAGAGGTTATACACATAAACCTGCGGAGCACGGAGCCAGATACAGTGTAACGTTGCTTACACGGTACATGACGCACATGTCCACACATATACTGCACCTGACGCCTGTGGTCGGTGCCACAGGCTACGGTGTACAGAGACATCACATACATGGCATGACACAGTACAGGTATGGTGACATTCTGCAGGTGTCGTACGCAGTGTGCTGGCTACTGACTGCAGGTGTCACCTGTCAGCTGTGGTGCACGGTGTGCAGCAGTCGGATGCTGTACCGGTACAGGAATATGTCCGCAATCGCGGTGCGTACACCTCTATGGCACACACACCATTGTGTGCAGATGGGGACACCTGTCTGTGTGGTCAGCACCCTCACAAGACAATGCACCCACGCACCATGTCACAGGGAGTGGTCTTGCACAGGTGGCCAGTAAGGCTCACAGGTATGGCATTGACAGGGCTGTACAATGCAGCACCAGTACGGGATGGTCACCCTGTGTGGTCAGTGTCCAGTCACAACACTATATCTACATACACCCTCACAACAGGCAGCAGACATACACACATGTTGACACACTGACATGGTGGTGACCACACATGTCTACACGGAGGGATGACGTGTTGCATGTACTGCACCATCCACATCGATGCACCCCACACTGAGGTAGGTACAGATCTCTACCATGGTGTACAGTGATGTGTGGCACGTGGCACATAGTACCCCCGATCTGTGGCATACACAGGCACACATTCCTGCACACATGTTGGTGCTAGGAATGCCACACCCGCTATATGGGATATGTGCAGGCGTGCAGTGGTATGTAGTGCATCCTGCGTACTACCACTGTATCTGGCAGCTGTGCCAATATTTGCACTTGGGAGGTGGTAGGGGTTACAGTGGCCATGTGACATATGGTCGATGACGCATGGCCAATGGGTATGCATTATGGCAGCGCTGTCATGTAAAGGCAACATAGCAGACTGTATGCACATGGCAGGGTAGGATGGTGTGTGACACACATGTGACCAGCACCTGCACACATGCATGTGGACAGGTGTTTAAACACATGGTGTACACACAGACTGCCATGCATGCTGTTACTATGCCACCATATGACGGCCCCCATGATGGGTATGCATGTGGTAGGGGGTTGCAACTGTGTTACGGACACCGGACACCGCTCATGCACGGCTGCACCGTGCACAGTACACGTGTCACATGTGTCCCCTGTTGCCATGTGTGTATGCATTGCTACGTTGTGACATGTGTGTCGACATACATGGAACATGGACTGTGGTATGGTATCACAGCTGTCACAGGCAAACTGTACAAGGGTATGTGTCCCAGTGAACACCGCTACACCCTGTAGGGGGTGCATACCACAGACATGTGTCCACCTTCCCTTCGTGTGTGTATTACCGTGTACACCTGTGTTATGCATGTGGTACATCACAGGCTTCGTATGTGTCGTGCATGCAGTCCATGCACACAGCCAGGAAATCACATATGTGACATATCCGGACATTGTTTCACTGTGGTACAGCTGCAGTCATGTGTCATATCTGTGTCAGGCCCATGGTATGTGTGGAGCATGCCTGTCCGTGTATAGCGGTATGGGTGGACTACATCACACCTGTGGGATCATTGATAGTACATGTGTACTCTGCATGATGGACGTACACCGCCACATAGTCTTGTGGACATATGTCACATGCTGTTGCTGGACCATGAGGCATACTGCTGCACTGATGACATGGTGCTGGCATGGCAGCTACAGTGTTCACTGCAGTGTGTACATGTTCAGCCTGCACCCGTGACTCCTGCGCTGTCATCTGTGTGTGTACGTGTGACTGCATGTGTGTCCACCCTGTGCGTGTATACGGGTTTACCTGGCCGTGACTTGCGGTGTGTGCACTCCGTCTGCATGCCGGACGGCGCGTAGCACATACTACGTGTGTGAGCATGGCCGGGTTGCTGTTGTGTGGGTGGACACACACGACAGTCCACATTCTGCCTCCCATGATTTCGCCCCATGTGTATGCATGTCTGCACTGTGCAGATTCTAAGTGTCTGAGCATGCCCAGTAAGCAGCTGTGTAGATGGACACACAGTACAGTGCACACCGCGCCCGTCTGCGTTGATACCCCGTGTGCATGCCTGTTTCCCCTTTGCAACCACCACGTCTGTGGCATGGCCGGGTTGCTGTTGTGTGGGTGGACACACACGATGGTCCACATTCTGCCTCCCATGATGTCGCTCCATGTGTATGCATGTCTGCACTGTGCAGATTCTAAGTGTCTGAACATGCCCAGTAAGCAGCTGTGTAGATGGACACACAGTACAGTGCACACCGCGCCCGTCTGCATTGATACCCCGTGAGTATGTCTGTCTCTCCTTCGCAACTGCTAGGTGTGAGGGCATGGCCAGTACACCATTCGGGGGTACACACTACAGTCGGCACCGATGTCTGCTACTAGGCGTGTAGCCATGGCCAATGACATCCTGCATAGCCATGGTGACCATCCAGGTGAGTCATATGTGGTTGTTATGCCACAATGGCTGCCTACATCGTGCACGCTGGATGCCCTCTCATAGGGTATACTGTATGTGGTGCATCCTGTATCCATGTCATGATGTACTGCTCAGTAGTTAGTTGGTATTCCCAACTGCAGCACTACCGTGTTACTGTACGCCCACCTTGGGATGGTAACATGCTGTGTGACTGCGCACTCTGTCTTCATTCCCTATCGGCTGCCTTGCCTCTGCATATGATACCACCCACCTAGGTGTTTGCCTCCTGACAGTGCTGTGCTCAGTAATCTCGGTCACGCGTTCTGTAAATGCATCATGCTGTAGTGTGTTCATGTAGGTAGGCATAGGTTCGACTCCCGGCCCTTCCCTGTGTATGTGTGTGTTTCCAGCTGCCTCTGCAGATGAACATGCTTTTAGATGCTTCGCAACACATACCTTGGCTATTGTCAGCTATTCCCTTACGGATGATGTCACCCACCTAGAAGTATGCCTCTGACAGCACTGTGCTCAGTAATCTCGGTAGCGCATTCTGTAAATGCATCATGCTGTAGTGAGTGCATGTAGGTAGGCGTAGGTTTGACTCCCGGCCCTTCCCGGTGTGTGTGTGTGTGTGTGTGTTTCCAGCTGCCTCTGCAGATGAACATGCTTTTAGATGCTTCACAACACATACCTTGGCTATTGTCAGCTATTCCCTTACGGATGATGTCACCCGCCTAGAAGTATGCCTCTGACAGCGTTGTGCTCAGTAATCTCGGTAGCGCGTTCTGTCAATGCATCATGCTGTAGTGAGTACATGTAGGTAGGTGTAGGTTCGACTCCCGGCCCTTCCCCGTGTGTGTGTGAGGTGTGTGTTTCCAGCTGCCTCTGCAGATGAACATGCTTTTAGACGCTTCGCAACACATACCTTGGCTATTGCCAGCTATTCCCTTACGGATGATGTCACCCGCCTAGAAGTATGCCTCTGACAGCACTGTGCTCAGTAATCTCAGTAGAGCATTCTATAAATGCATCATGCTGTAGTGAGTACATGTAGGTAGGCGCAGGTACGACTCCCGGCCCTTCCCCGTGTGTGTGTGAGGCGTGTGTGTGTGTGTTTCCAGCTGCCTCTGCAGATGAACATGCTTTTAGACGCTTCGCAACACATACCTTGGATATTGTCAGCTATTCCCTTACGGATGATGTCACCCACCTAGAAGTATGCCTCTGACAGCGCTGTGCTCAGTAATCTCGGTAGTGCATTCTATAAATGCATCATGCTGTAGTGAGTACATGTAGGTAGGCGTAGGTTCGACTCCCAGCCCTTCCCCGTGTGTGTGGGAGGTGTGTGAGTGTGTGTGTTTCCAGCTGCCTCTGCAGATGAACATGCTTTTAGATGCTTCGCAACACATACCTTGGCTATTGCCAGCTATTCCCTTACGGATGATGTCACCCACCTAGAAGTATGCCTCTGACAACACTGTGCTCAGTAATCTCGGTAGCACGTTCTGTAAATGTATCATGCTGTAGTGAGTACATGTAGGTAGGCGAGGTTCAACTCCCTGCCCTTCCCTGTGTGTGTGTGAGGTGTGTGTGTGTTTCCAGCTGCCTCTGCAGATGCACATGCTTTTAGATGCTTCGCAACACATACCTTGGCTATTGTCAGCTATTCTCTTACGGATGATGTCACCCGCCTAGAAGTATGCCTCTGACAGCGCTTTGCTCAGTAATCTCGGTAGTGCGTTCTGTAAATGCATCGTGCTGTAGTGAGTTCATGTAGGTAGGCATAGGTTCGACTCCCGGCTTTTCCCGGTGTGTGTGTTCACAGCTGCCCCAGTAGAGTGTAGTTATTTTAGATGCTTGTCAACACATACCTTGGCTATCGGCGGCTATTCCTTTACGGATGTTGTCACCCACCTGGATGTGTGCCTCTGACGATGCTGTGTTCAGTGGTCCACGTAGCGCATTCCATACCTGTGTCATACTGTTGTGTGGTTGGGTATGTGGGGGTGTGGTCAATCACCATGCCTGCCAGATGTGTGTGTGTGTCTATGCTCCCAGCCGCATGGGTTCATAGGGTATGGCTTTAGAGTTTCCGCAGAACACTTATATCCTGCCGCCATCCCTGTGTTTGTGGATGGTGAGACGCAGCTCGTGGACTGTCTGTGTGCCTGCTGTGGTTGGCGACCTCCGTAGCGTGTTCTCCACGTGCACCCTGCTGTGGTCTGGTGGGGTGGTGCTGTGTACGTTACACTCACGGCCTTGCCACATGTGTCCGTCTGCATCTCTCTCATTTTATATCTACATACCTGTTGTGCCCATAGCGCTGCTCTTACATGGACAGCTGTCTGTCCCATGTATCGCATATTTGCACGGCTGACACATAGAACTGTGGTACGATGCATATCCACTCATTGTCCATGCAACGTCCGTATTCCAGAACACCCTAGAGACATCTGCTGGATATCGTGGCAGACAGCTATCCTTGCTGTACTGACACTGTACCCGTACACGACATAAACCTTGTGTATAATTGCCTGTTTATGGTGTGTGTATGTCTAACTGTGCTGTATGCATGGTCGTGTGTGCGTCCCGCTATAGCCATCTGTGCAGGTGTCGCCACTATGGGTAATCCTTGTAGACCGCTGTTTCATGTGCACTTCTGCACATACCTGCAGACCGTACTACCCCTCCTACGGCAGCGGCCTTAGATCGACCGCTGCCCTAGGCTATAGGGCTCCATGGCGCCCACCACCACAACACATGGTGCCCCCATCCTGGTGTACCTACATGACATACCTACTAGACAGGTGGCCCTACTAGTGCGGCACCCTAGGCAGCTGCAGGATTGGAGTATGCCTACGGCCGGCTATGAGCACATCACAAGTAATACGTTTACATTCAGTGTTTTACAAAGGCTAGGTTATAATACCAGAGGGGGGGACCTCATCAACTATGCTTTAGAATGTGGATTGAGATGGATTATTAGGTGGAGAGTTGACCACACACCAGGGATGACTGATGAAACACTGATTAAGCCTCTTTTGAGAAGCAGGTGGCTTAAACCCACGTAACAGGAATGTAGTTTAGGTACAGATATACAGTTAACACACATTAGTCCACTCTTTCAGTTGTTTACCACTGTATTACATTGATATGATATACATATCTTCTATATATATTGTTAGATCTTTGATTGATGAGTATTAGGCATAGTACAATATCATATAATACATGTTTTAATAGGATGTTTTTGGAGATGTTAATATATGTGTGTGTAGTTAACATTGCGTCTGTGCTTTATATGCTGTGGTTAATTGTTCATTGTTTGCTGAGAAATTGACCAATGAAAGTGTAAGGAGGGATATTTAAAGCCTGGAGGCTTTTATGTTATGTGTAAGTCTGACGGAGCCTACGGGTGAAAGCGCTTACTTGTCTATGAAGGAACCTTTGTATACCATTTGGGCACTGTCCCGAACAATTTCTACGTTGACTGTTTCATCTACCTATGTGTGTTTTGGATTGTGTGCCATAAGGTGCCAGCGGTTCTTTGATGTTGATTAGGTGTATTCCATGGTCAATTGACATTAATCCTATTAATTCACTGAAGGATGTTCTTTATAAGTGGGAACGCCGTAGTTTAACCATCCTATGACCTTCCTATCTGAAGTTGTTAGTGTGCCATTGGTATGTGTTCCACAGGTCGCCCATTTGTTCCGCAGTATGGAAGCGAGTGATCCCCATTTTTGTGCTGGCAGATTGAGTGCTGTGTATGCCGGTATTCGCACGGCGGTCTGACTTTGTATGGGGAGTGTCTACTGTAGTCCCTATCTGTATTTCCTGTGTTATGCCTTACTGCAGCTGTGTAATTCCACCAGATTTGCAGTTATGGGTGCCATCTTGGTGGTACGCTTGTCCATCCATGGGAATTGCCTACTGGACACTGGTATAGGGCTGTACACATTTCACACCTGCATTTAGCATTATCCGGTGGATGCTTTGCATTATTAGTGGGGAGTAAGGCATGTGCTCCACCCACATCCCTCCCACGGGGCGGGACAACGGATTATCTGCCAAACAACACCAAGCCCCATTTCTGCATACCCAGGATCCCATGGCTGCAACCCTCGACGGTACCCATTACATATCCTTCATGTGTGCGGGACTGGGATGTGGACACACTTCTATGTACTCGACAATCTGGGGATTTCTGTTCATATGTCCTGCATTTCATGGACACTTGTCATCAACCTTAAACACGCTGGTGGTGCATATGTCTAGCTGTGCCGTAGTCACGGCTGTAAGTTCTTCTGTGTCGATCGATCACAGCTGGTATTTATTGCGTATGGATCAATTTTTGGGGTCCTACAATGGACACCAATGTGCATATGTAAAGTGTAGAACTTGTTGGACTGTGTCCATCTGGCCAGTGGTTTTGACTGCTGCTGTATGTTCCCCAATCGCAGATGTCTGTTTGGCTACCCATATTATGTAGTGCTACGAAAACCAGGTTTTTCTAAAATGAACCCAAATGGTGTAAATCCAATGATGCAGGTTAGCAACTGCTTTAACTAATCCTCAGAAGTCCCAATAGGAAATATCCGCCACTGTATTGTCAAAATAACACAACCAAAACATGTAGATCCTATTAATTCATTGAAGGATGTTCTTTATAAGTGGGAACGCCATAGTTTAACCATCCTATGACCTTCCTAGTTGACGTTATTGGTGTGCCATTAGTATGTGTTCCACAGGTCGCCCATTTGTTCTGCAGTATGGCAGCGAGTAATCCCCATTTTGTTGCTGGCAGATTGAGTGCTGTGTACGCCGGTATTCGCACGGCAGTCTGACTTTGTATGGGGAGTGTCTACTGTAGTCCCTATCTGTATTCCCTGTGTTATGCCTTACTGCATCTGTGTAATTCCACCAGGTTTTTAGTTATGGGTGCCATCTTGGTCGTACGCTTGTCCATCCATAGGAATTGCCTACTGGACACTGGTATAGGGCTGTACACATTTCACACCTGCATTTAGCATTATCCGGTGGATGCTTTGCATTATTACTGGGGAGTAAGGCATGTGCTACACCCACATCCCTCCCACGGGGTGGGACAATGGATTATCTGCCAAACAACACCGAGCCCTATTTCTGCATACCCTGGATCCCATGGCTGCAACCCTCGACGGTACCCATTACACATCCTTCATGTGTGCGGGACTGGGATGTGGACGCACTTCTATGGACTCGACAATCTGGGGTTTTCTGTTCATATGTCCTGCATTTCATGGACACTTGTCATCAACCTTAAACATGCTGGTGGTGCATATGTCTAGCTGTGCCATAGTCACGGCTGTCAGTTCTTCTGGGTCGATCGATCGCAGCTGGTAGATGTGGCATACGGATCAATTTTTGGAGTCCTACAATGGACACCAATGTGCATATGTAAAGTGTAGAACTTGTTGGACTGTGTCCATCTGGCCAGTGGTTTTGACTGCTGCTGTATGTTCCCCAATCGCGGATGTCTGTTTAACTACACATATTATGTAGTGCTACGAAAACCAGGTTTTTCTGAAATGAACCCAAATGGTGTATATCCAATGTTGCAGGTTAGCAACTGGTTTAAATAATCCTCAGAAGTCCCAATGGGAAATATCCGCCACTGTATTGTCAAAACTAACACCACCAAAACATGTAGATCCTACTAATTCATTGAAGGATGTTCTTTATAAGTGGGAATGCCATAGTTTAACCATCCTATGACCTTCCTAGTTGACGTTGCTGGTGTGCCATTAGTATGTGTTCCACAGGTCGCCCATTTGTTCCGCAGTATGGAAGCGAGTGATCCCCATTTTCTTGCTGGCAGATTGGGTGCTGTGTACGCCGGTATTCGCACGGTGGTCTGACTTTGTATGGGGAGTGCCTACTGTAGTCCCTATCTGTATTCCCTGTGTTATGCCTTACTGCAGCTGTGTAATTCCACCAGGTTTGCAGTTATGGGTGCCATCTTGGTCGTACGCTTGTCCATCCATGGGAATTGCCTACTGGACACTAGTATAGGTTTGTACACATTTCACACCTGCATTTAGCATTATCCGGTGGATGCTTTGCATTATTAGTGGGGAGTAAGGCATGTGCTACACCCACATCCCTCCCACGGGGCGGGACAATGGATTATCTGCCAAACAACACCGAGCCCCATTTCTGCATACCCAGGATCCCATGGCTGCAACACTCGACGGTACCCATTACACATCCTTCATGTGTGCGGGACTGGGATGTGGACGCACTTCTATGGACTCGAAACTCTAGGGATTTCTGTTCATATGTCCTGCATTTCATGGACACTTGTCATCAACCTTAAACACGCTGGTGGTGCATATGTCTAGCTGTGCCGTAGTCACGGCTGTCGCTTCTTCTGGTAGAACGATAACAGCTGTATGATATTCCGTATGGATCATTTTTTGGGTCCTACAGTGGACACCAATGTGCATATGTAAAGTGTAGAACTTGTTGGACTGTGTCCATCTGGCCAGTGGTTTTAACTGACCTTCCGAGTTGACGTTGTTGGTGTGCCATTAGTATGTGTTCCACAGGTCGCCCATTTGTTCCGCAGTATGGCAGCGAGTGATCCCCATTTTGGTGCTGGCAGATTGGGTGCTGTGTACGCCGGTATTCGCATGGCGGTCTGACTTTGTATGGGGAGTGTCTACTGTAGTCCCTATCTGTATTCCCTGTGTTATGCCTTACTGCAGCTGTGTAATTCCACCAGGTTTGCAGTTATGGGTGCCATCTTGGTCGTATGCTTGTCCATCCATGGGAATTGCCTACTGGACACTGGTATAGGGCTGTACACATTCCACACCTGCATTTAGCATTATCCGGTGGATGCTTTGCATTATTAGTGGGGAGTAAGGCATGTGCTACACCCACATCCCTGCCACAGGGCGGGACAATGGATTATCTGCCAAACAACACCGAGCCCCATTTCTGCATATCCAGGATCCCATGGCTGCAACACTCAACGGTACCCATTACACATCCTTCATGTGTGCGGGACTGGGATGTGGACGCACTTCTATGGACTCGAAACTCTTGGGATTTCTGTTCATATGTCCTGCATTTCATGGACACTTGTCATCAACCTTAAACATGCTGGTGGTGCATATGTCTAGCTGTGCTGTAGTCATGGCTGTCGCTTCTTCTGGTAGAACGATAATAGCTGTATGATATTCCATATGGATCAATTTTTGGGTCCTACAATGGACACCAATGTGCATATGTAAAGTGTAGAACTTGTTGGACTGTGTCCATCTGGCCAGTGGTTTTGACTGACCTTCCGAGTTGACGTTGTTGGTGTGCCATTAGTATGTGTTCCACAGGTCGCCCATTTGTTCCGCAGTATGGCAGCGAGTGATCCCCATTTTGGTGCTGGCAGATTGGGTGCTGTGTACGCCAGTATTCGCATGGCGGTCTGACTTTGTATGGGGAATGTCTACTGTAGTCCCTATCTGTATTTCCTGTGTTATGCCTTACTGCAGCTGTGTAATTCCACCAGGTTTGCAGTTATGGGTGCCATCTTGGTTGTACGCTTGTCCATCCATGGGAATTGCCTACTGGACACTGGTATAGGGCTGTACACATTTCACACCTGCATTTAGCATTATCCGGTGGATGCTTTGCATTATTAGTGGGGAGTAAGGCATGCGCTATACCCACATCCCTCCCACGGGGCGGGACAATGGATTATCTGCCAAACAACACCGAGCTCCATTTCTCCATACCCACGATCCCATGGCTGCAACCCTCGACCGTACCCATTACACATCCTTCATGTGTGCGGGACTGGGATGTGGACGCACTTCTATGGACTCGACAATCTGGGGATTTCTGTTCATATGTCCTGCATTTCATGGACACTTGTCATCAACCTTAAACACGCTGGTGGTGCATATGTCTAGCTGTGCCGTAGTCACGGCTGTCGCTTCTTCTGGGTGGAACGGTAGCAGCTGGATGATATTGCATACGGATCAATTTTTGGGTCCTACAATGGACACCAATGTGCATATGTAAAGTGTAGAACTTGTTGGACTGTGTCCATCTGGCCAGTGGTTTTGACTGCTGCTGTATGTTCCCCAATCGCAGATGTCTGTTTGACTACCCATATTATGTAGTGCTACGAAAACCAGGTTTTTCAAAACTGAAACCAAATGGTGTACATCCAACGATGCAGGTTAGCAACTGCTTTAAATAATCCTCAGAAGTCCCAATAGGAAAGAATCGCCACTTTATTGTCAAAATAACACCACCAATACAAGTAGATCACGAGCACTTTCACCCGGTCTTACCGGGCATTATCAAGTGTAAGTAGCTAAAACAATAACTAAATAAATAATAATGAATAATTTAATAATAAAAATAATAATATGTTATTTGGACAATAGCTTCTGCTATTGGCATACAATGCTGTGGGTGGTGCCGGTTACCATACATATGGCTTTCTCAAAAGCCGACTTCACACTTCTAAACACTAGTGTGGTCTCCTTTAAGGCCCCTGATCCAGTGGTAAACATTACTCAAGCCACTGAATCACTTACATATGCCTTCTACCAGCACCTACAGGACTGCATGGATCAGGCAATCCCTTACACAACTTTGAGTCTTTGTACCAATGCCAAGCATCCAGTCTGGTGTACCCCAGCCATACACAAGCTCTACAACGAAAGGAGGTAGCTACTACAAGACAGAGCAGAATCCTTGTAAGGTATGACACCCTTGCTCATTACATGTAAAGAACTACAAGCTCTCATGACATCATCCAGGGCAAATCCGACAGATATATCACCAAGGACTCGACAGACAATCATACAGCCTTCTTTAGCTATGTTGGACACCTGGGAGGACACTCCCAGATATGCTCGGACTGGGTTCAGAATGATGTGAAGTTTACTGAACATACACACATTGCCAACATACTGGCTGACGTGTTCGGTGCAAATATCCCCCCCTCCCCCCCACATAGAGAGATGTCTGTACCAGAGGATTGTGGCCCCAGAAACTTCTGTAATGCACAGGTGGGACATGCTCTCTCCAAGGCAGTGAACACAGCATCCATGGGACCAGATGGTGTCCCGGCTGTGTACTCCATGAACTCATTGAGGAATTAGACCCACAGTTAGGACAGCTGTTTAATCTTAGCCTCACCTCAGGTAACGTACCCAAGTTGTGGCGCACGGCGACTGTAGTCCCACTTCACAGGGGCAATGCCTCCACTGACCCTGGTAATTACCGTCCCATTAGCTTGACAAGCCTTATCTGCAAAGCCATGGGGAAGGATCATAATGGAACTCATAGATGACGACATAGGGGACTTGCATACTTTGCATCCAACCCAGTTTGGCTTGGTCAAAGGCAGATCATGCGTTTAAAACTTGGTTGATGTTTTAGGAACAGTCACCGAGGCCATTGATGAGGGTCAGGCAGTCCATACAGCCTACCTTGACCTGGCAAAGGCATTCAACACAATACCCCCCTCAGGTATCATTAATAAACCCATCTGCTTGGATGTGAACCCGTACATCGCAGGATGGGTTGCAAACTGGCTAGGTGACACAACCCACACGGTCATAGTTGCTGGCACCATGTCAGACTCACAGCCGGTCACAGGCGGTGTCCCACGGGGCTCAGTCCTGGGTCCACTCTTTTTCTGCATCTACATTTCCAAAGTACAAGCAAACACAGGGGGGTTATGGCTGACAATGTTTGCAGATGACTGCGAACTGGGTGCCATAGTGGGACGGACATCTGACACAGATATCCTTCAGAAGGGCCTCACAGATATGGATATCTGGTGCCATGGACATGGCCTACAGCTAAATGCCGGGAAATGCATAGTCATACCCTTCGGGAAGAACATGGTTACCCCTAGCTGCCATATAGGTTGCAATCCACTAAGCACAGAGGGAGTTACCAGGGATCTGGGGACCCAGGTTGTCAGTCACCATTCGTTCGACACACACGTTGCTAACGTAGTTAGGTAGACCTTCTACATTGCACACCTGATCGTGCAGGGATTCACATCTAGATATGGGGAGGTCATCGTCTCCTTGTACTCATCACTCATTAGACCTATGATTGAGTACATTGCCCCATTTGGAAGGTATCTGACCCGACACCTGCAGCAGCTGGGAAGGCCCCATAAGTTCATCGTCAAACGGATGCAGGGTGTCAGGAATTTGTGTTATGCTGCCCGACTGACAGGACTCCTGCTCCATTCAGTCACATACCACTTGCTCAGTGGTGACCTGTGCCTGACATACAAGGCCATGTCGACCCATATTTGATGACTATGCTTCACCTAATGGATCTACATCCCTCAGAACCACAGGGGCAGGTGACGTGAACCTTGACACGGTCATTAATAGAATGTGTTGGAGGGACAGATTCATCACCCAGACACTCACTATGCTGTGGAACAACATCCCAGTACATGTGAGGCAGAGCACCTCGCTGGCCTTGTTCGAGGGGGATCTTGACCAATGGATGGGGGATTGCAGATATACCCCAGGGATTACTTCATTGTCACTGCTTGGCAGAGGTACAGCAATATAATAGGCACTGTTATCTTCGGACTGGAGGGTTGGCAAAGACAACATAACTATGGGCTAGGGTTATAGCTGCCCTTGGGCAGATAGCCTACTATGTACCTATGGACCTATGAACCTATGTTCATAGTTTGTCCCATTCACACTTGTCTATCCCCTATCCTCATTCGTATGTGTATATTTCTGTGGCACATGATTGAACTATGTATTACCTGCAGGTATGCTGTGTACAGTGCACATACGTCACGGTTGATTACAGTGTATCTGTGTACCTACCTCTGTGATACTGAGGACTACCACACATCCTTCACAGCATTACATGCATATGTCCATACTATTATTCGTTGGCCTGTGGGGGGTTGTTAGAGCAACGGTTACACATGTCCCTGTTTGTGCACGCGTCATGGTGGTCTTTGACCAGCCTCCGTTGCTATCGTGGGATGGACGGTAGTGTTGGTGAGTGTTTGGGATGTGTTTCCACTGCCGGTACATCTGTGGGGGGTGGGGTTTGCACATGTTCCTCTTTGCAGGGAGCCCCATCCTGGACATTTGTGTCATGCGTCAACAGTCCTGTGCTATTCCCACAGTCGTGTATGCCTTTCTGCATTACTACTGCGTGTTACTGGCAGTTTGTATCTGGTACGCATGGCTGTTATGTTGGATAGCTTGGCCTATTCCCATGCTATGACGTACCCATTCATCTAGGCATATACATGTTATTCCATCCTTTGCATTGGTCGTGGGTGTTTGGCCATCTGGCAACGCTATTCTCAACGTGTGATGTCCCACCTTCACCTTCTGTGCATGTGGCACCCTGTTGGGGCGTCCTGCTTGGTGGGCAGATGTTCCGCCATATGTGTTGTGTTTGACATGTCTGCATAGCTAATCATCAGTACGGTGGCTGAACATACTGCCTTGTCCAGATGTGTACAGTTATGGGCACCGTGGCGTGTGCACACCTATGGGGTTTCGACAGGTCCATACCACATGCGGGATGTACACATTCTGCCGACACATTCACATGCAGCCATTTGGATATCTGTACCTGAGGTGGGATGTTAACATGTGGGGTACATATCTGCCTGCGTGGCACTGCCTAGGACAATACTTCTTACTACATTTCAGGTATACCCATTGTGTGTAGGTGTGCAGCTGCGCAAGGCTGCTAGCTGGGTTGGGTGCACGGTCGTACATGGGTGCGGGTTACATGCTATGACAGGGCTGTTGTGTATTACATTTGCATGCATGGGTTCTGCTTCTGGATATTACGCTTAGGCATACGCCGTCCTATGTGTATGCGACGGGCACGTTGCTGGGTGTAGTACATGTTGCTATGCACATGTTTCTCTGTGTTTAGGGTATCTGGTTTCCTTCTTGTTGTTATATCGACACGGCTACCCGGCTGTGTACTCTCACTACTGCTGGTGACCATGCCCATGTGGCTACTTCTGTGCAGGTGTGGCACGCTGACATGCTGCGGTACACCTTCACTGGGTATGCCCACTGACAGTGCATTGCGTGATGGACACGGTATTACGCGTATCCTTTGTTCCTTGGACGGGTACAATTTGGACTTTGTGGGTTAATGTTTGGTTCTCCGTTTTGTGTGAATGGGTACTATGTTGCATACTCTGTGTACGTTTCATCATCCACGGACCCTGGCTGGTGCGGTTACTATTGCAGGTGGCCTGTGACAGTCAGCACTTTAGGTTGCTCATCGCCTGCCGGCTTGGCCACGCCTACGGGCGCATCCTACTTGGGCTCGCTCACGTGCCCTCTGCACGTGTCTGTGGTTGCGGCGCACACTCATTACTATGCATATGACACTGCTACGCCGATTATACACTGCACTGCCGGCGCAAGCCTTACACCGGCCTTGTGCCGAGCTTCATGAATCCTGGGGAATGTCTATTTATTATTTCTGAGAAGTCTTGACTTAATTATGGTTTCTCTGAACTAAGCTAATCAAATATCATGAAAAATAAAGAAAAAGTGGTCCACTACATCCACTGTAACTAATAAACATTCATCAAAATATCATTCCTGATTAATACTGCCCAAAAAATCCCATGAATCTTTATTAATATAATGATATTCTTGCCAAACCTTTTTCATCTTTCTAACAAAAAAAAATCTAATGGATATGACTTAGAATGCCCTGCTGCCACCACTGGTCTCAGTGGTAGATTACTAATATTCTTATGAATTTTAACTTTTTCATCTTTCTATCAAAAAAAAATCTAATGGCTGCATCTTAGAATGCCATGTTGCCACCACTCATCTCAGCAGTAGATTATTAATATTCTTATGACTTTTGGGAATTCCACATATAGCAGGGACAATAGGCTTGTCCACTTTTAAAATCTTATACAACGTATTATCTATCTCACCATTAATTAACCAATCATATAAAAACATGTCAATTTAGGAATGCAACACATTTATTTCATATCTTAACAGCCTCACATTTCTTTACCCATTATTTAATAAAGTAAACATTTTACTTGGATAATCAATCAATTTCATCACAACCATTCCACTGCCTTTATCAAGCTTCATAATTCTCAATTCTCTGTTTTATATTAATTCATTCAACGGCTGTCTCTCTTCCTTCAGAAGATTACCAGAAAAAAACATTTTTCTTATATCTTTCTTACATAGTTTCTCAAATAAACTCAATAAGGATTTCAAAGGTGGATTAAATGTACATTTTTCTGTATAGTCCATTTTTAGCTGTTAACTTTGAAACCCCCAAAAATAAAAGACCAAAATTCAAATTTCTCATGTACAATTTTAAATCCAACAATAGCTCAGCTCCATCAATTTTTCAAGCTGGAGCAAACATAAACCACCCTACTAAATAACTTGAAACATATATTGTCAACAGTTAAAGTGCTGTAATTATAATTTTTAAAACATTTGTTTGATAGCACAGTCAGACATTCTGTTCTTTCTTGATTTTCATAATGAATATTTCCTTCTTTACAATGAATTCCTTTAATATCTAATACCATCACAAAAACTCAAAGTTAACAATGGAAGATATATTTGTAAATTATCAGCATCCTGAAAATTGTCATCTACCAATTATTGCCTCTGCCCCTTTATTGACAGGGACTATTAATGTTGGTTCTCCCCTTTCTGTATCCCTCTCTTAGATACATGGTTGATCCATTGAGCTATTATTTCTGACCTCCTCAAAAAACAAACTGAACATGGGGTTCTTCAGTATTATTTTATCTACCTCATTCATATAATTTATATTTATTTATTTCAATTCCATTTGTTTACTGAGATAGTCCAACTGGGCCATAGCTGGCCTGTTTCCAGCAGAGGTCTGGGGAGAAAAACTCCACAGATGCAATGTTGTAATAGTACATAAGACAAAATGATAGTTACAGAAAGAAAATAAATGCAGCTAGAAATATCAGAACATCAACAATACTGACTTCAGATACAATTGCAGAGATACAAGAGATAGTAAAAAACTTAAAATTGATATTTATAAGTACATACATTTACATTTGAGTGAATACAACGATTATCAAGAAAGCATGAGTTTACCATGGTGTTGTAACAGATAGTATATAAATGAGACAAAAAATAAAGAAAGAGCATAGTGTACAAATTGGAGTAGACAGTCCAACAGATCTTAACACTGGCAATTAGAAGGAGAAAAAAAAAGAAGAAATGTAGGAGGAGAAAAAAAGGAAGTAGGAAAGGGAAGAGCACAGATGGTAGGGTAGAGCTAGTGGGGAGTAAGCTTAATAGTTAATCAGGTCTAGAGCAGGAGCACAGCCATGTGTGTTTGAGGTGTAACCTTAATAGCTGTTTGAATTTATAGTATTGTTAATATTGAGTATATAAAAATAAAACTTATTCTATTTAAAACAATAAAATAATAAATAAAGTAAATAAAACTCACAGGCACCAAACAGTTCAATTAAGCTTTCGCTCTTATTAGATGAAAGAGATTCTTCAAAATAACCAAATTTTCAAACACATACAGTATAATTCAGAGTAAATCACTTGTAAGTACAGTGGCCAATGAATTAAATCAAAACATTAGTACAGAGACCAATGAAATATCAATATAACATTCAAACAGTACCAATGAAATAGTATAAAGTGTAAAACTACTATGAATATGTATATATGTACATGGAATGCATATTCTTAAGGGTAAAGTACAGCACTCCTAAGAGTTCCATCTTAAAGCGCATTTGATGTTGACACTTTCATTCAACCCAGGGAATGCTTCTGAATTCAAAAGCAACTGCCACTTAAGTTCCCTTAGTTCTAGGTAACATTCCCAATCACTAAAAAAAAATTCTACTTGTTCAAGAATAATAAAATATAATTTCTTAAAAGAAATGCAGGCAGCGCTATGTTTAGCTATGGCATTGTTCATATTATTAGATCTAATTGCTCCTAAGTGTTCTTTAATCCTGTCTGAGAGCTTCCTAGCTGTTTTTCCAATATAAAATTGAGGTATATCATTCCGTATCTTGGCAATTTTATGAGAGTATAGGAAATCCCCATATATGTTGTTTGACCTACTGACCTTCAAGAGCAATTTATTTGATGACCTTAAAGTTCTGCTGCTAGAGTAGGGTTGAATGAGTTTGCTAATGGATGGACAGTTATCAAGGTTTAACAGAGTATAGTGTGAGTGTCAGTTTGTTATATGTTAATAGGCTGGGGAGGTCTAACCAGTTGAGATGGTGTGGTATAGTGCAGTGATGGGTCATTGCAGGTTGGCTGGTGGTAAATCTGGCTACTTTGTAGTAACAGGAGTCTAGTTTAGCTATGTCATATTTTCTTAAATTTGTGAAAATGGGTTAGGCTTATAAGAGATTGGATAGAAGGTAAGTTCTACTGATGGCTTGTTGAGTGGATTACGTTAAAAGGGCTTTATTCTACACAGAGAGGCAAGTTTGACATGCACTTTCTTGATTACTATGTCTTAGTGTTTATTGAATTTAAGGTCCTTGTCTATGGCAAGTCCTAGTAGCTTTGTAGGATCAACTGGCTCAATACAGGTATTATTAGATACATAAATGGCAAATGAAGTAAGGTCTGAAGATTTTCTACTATTGGAGAAAATCATTAGTTTAATTTTAGATATATTGAGGATAAGTTGAGACTGGTTAAGGTATATTTCTATGTCAAGGAAGGACTGTTGAGATTTTTTTAAGAAGAGAAGGTGATGCTGCAGCTGAACATACGAGAAAGGATTCATCTGCCCCAGGGCCAGTGGAAACTACAGGCCAAACTGCAGAATCCTATATAAATGCATTCTACGGACATCTCCAGGAATGCATGGATCAAGCTATCCCAAATAAAACCAAGACTCAATCATCCAAAGGCAGGCGTCCAGTCTGGTGGACCCCTGCCATAAATAAACTGTACAACAGAAGGAGGAAGCTACTACATGATAGAGCAAAATCCATAATAAGGAAGGCATCTCTGATCAGTACTAGCAAAAAATTATGATCCCTCATAAAATCCTCCAAGGCCAGCTATGAGAGAAAAATTGCACAGGACACCAAAGACAAACATAAGGCTTTTTTCAGTTATGTTAGAAACCTGGGATGCAACTCCCAGACTTGTTCTGAGTTGATTCTAAACGACAAAAAATACACTGAGCCCACAGACCGCCAATATCCTGGCAGACAGGTTCAGTGCAAACTTCTCCTCCCCCTCCCTCACAAAAGAGCAAGTATCTATCCCGGCAGAGGGCTGCCTCCCAAACATCTCACATGCTCAGGTGAAAGCTGCCCTCTCCAAAGCAAAAAACACTGGTTCCATGGGACCAGATGGCGTCCCAGGTTGCGTCCTACATGAACTACAAGAGGAACTAATCCCTCAAATAAAACAGCTATACAATCTCAGCCTCACTACAGGATATGTGCCCACAGAATGGCGTACAGCAACAGTGGTCCCACTCCACAAAGGTGGAGCCTCTACGGACCCTGGAAACTATCGCCCCATAAGCCTGACTAGCTTAGTCTGCAAGGCTATGCAGAGGATCATCATGGAGCTCATAAACAAAGACATTGGGGTCCTACAGACACTAGATCCTACCCAGTTCGGCTTTGTCAAGGGCAAATCTTGCCTTTTGAACCTGGTTGACTTCTTCAAAACAGTCACCAAAGCCATAGACGAAGGGAAGGTAGTCCACATAGCCTATCTGGACCTTGCAAAGGCATTTGACACAATACCCCACTCGGGCATCATAGATAAGTTATCCAGCTTAAATATAAACCCCTATGTCAGAAGATGGGTCGCAAACTGGCTCAAAGACAGAACCCACAGAGTGAGGGTTGCTGGAGCCATGTCAGACTTGAAACCGGTCACAAGTGGCATCCCACAGGGTTCTGTCCTGGGACCACTCTTGTTCGGTATATACTTTTCCGAGGTACAGGCAAACGTGGGAGGACTATGGCTCACCAAGTTCGCAGACGACTGCAAATTGGGCACCATAATCAACTCTCCAGCTGACACAAACATCCTTCAAAAAGGTCTCACAGAGACAGATAACTGGTGCCAGTGCCATGGTTTAAAGCTAAATGCAAAAAAATGTATAGTCATACCCTTTGGCAAAAACAATGTGCCCACAAATTACCACATAGGCGGAAACCTATTAAGTACAGAGAAAGTTATTAGGGACCCAAGTTGATAGCAATCTCTCCTTTGAAAACCACATTGCCAAAGTGGTTAGAAAGACCTTCTACATAGCCCACCTCATCACGAAGGGTTTCACATCTAGATCAAGAGAGGTAATTGTGCCCCTTTATTCATCCCTCATTAGGCCCATCATAGAATACAATGCCCCTTTTGGGATGTACCTTACCCGACACCTGCAGCAATTAGAAAGACCCCAAAAGTATCTCACCAAAAGGATCAAGGGTCTCAAACAGATGCCATATGCTGCTCAGTTAAAAAAACTCCAGCTCCACTCAGTTGCATACCACCTACTTCGAGGTGATCTATGCCTGACATACAAAGCTATGTCAAATCCAGAATTAATGGACATGCTCCACCTCAGTAAATCTAAATCCCTTAGAGCCACACGCTCGAGGGACTTGAACCTCAGCACAGAAATAAATAGAACTTGCTGGAGGGACAGGTTCATAACCCAGAGGCTCCCTTCGCTCTGGAATAGAATTCCAGTTCATGTGAGGCAGAGCACCTCACTGAATCTCTTCAAGAAGAATCTCAATAAGTGGATGGGGGATCATAGGTTTGTCCCAGGGATTACTCCCGTGTCACTATTAGACAGAGGCACAGTAAACTAAACCTTAAAAAGGGCACAGTATACTCAAATCAAGGGGTGGCGTAAGCCATACAGAATCGGGCTAGGCTTATAATTGCCCCAGGGCAGATAGCCTAGTATGAACCTATGAACCTATGAACCTATGCATATTGAATTAAGGTAGAATGTGAGTGGCAGAGTGTTAATTATTTGTGAAAATGGTAAAGATAAGGGGGTCAAGTATAGATCCTTGAGTTATACCTACAGAGATAGATAATGTGGAAGATAATTAATTTTGCTATCTAAGTGCTTGTTGTTGGTTAGTTAGATAGCTGATGAACCAGGAGAAAGTTGAGTGAGAGATATTAAGAGAGGCTAGCTCATGGGTGAGGTTTTTATGGGAGACCGTATCAAAGGCCTTGGATAAGTCAAGGAATATAGAATATGTGAGTAACCTGAAGTTCCTATGTTGATTCAGTGTGTCTATAAAACTGATTAGGACAGTTGTCATACTGTGTTTAGGCTGGACTCCATGTTGGGTAGGGGAGAGGAGGTTATTTTTCAGGAGATGATTAAGAAGTTGTGAATTAATACATTTTTCCAGTATTCTGGCTAATGGGGAGATTAAGGCAATGGGTCTATAGCAGGTAAAGTCTGTGGTGATGCCATCTTTATGGAGAGGAATAACATGGGATCGTTTCAAAAGAGATGGCACATGTTGCTCGGTAATAGATTGATTTATTAGTATAGAGATAGGGTAAGAAATGGCTTCATCTGCAATTTTAAGGTATTTGCTGGGTAGTAGATCAGAACCAGAAGTAGAGCTTTTACGTTTGGATGTGAGATTTCTGATATAGTATGCTTGAATGGGCTGGATTTTGAAAGAGTCTGGTTTACTCTGAAATTTTTGAGTAGAGATCATTGAGAGTTATTGTTGTCTTTAACAAGTAAAAAACAATAAGTAAGAAGGTCACGGAAAAACCTATCAGTAAAAACAAAATGAAAACTCCAGCAAAGCTAGAACTTCCACTGAGTGACCTCCCAAACCTCTTGTATCAAAGACACATGGGATGTATGGAAATGATCCTTATGAACATCAGGTGTTTCAGCTAATTGGCAATTCTGAATGTCCATGACTTGTTTCATCATTTTACTGGACAATTTCAGATTGGGTTTTCATTGACCTTCTTACTTATTGTTTTAGTTTGTTGTTTGGGATATTTTTGCAGTACTCAGTAACGGAGTACATTTCTGCAAAATTCAAAACAGAGCTATGACAGCTCCAAATAAAGGCTTCATGTAGTAAGCATGCCAATGGCCACATATAAGGCCATTAGCACTGCAAACATTAAAAAAATACAAAAATCAACTTTTATTTTTTTTAGCCGATTTTGGCTGTTTAAGCGTAGGGTAATGGTGTGTAAATGGGATTCGGGGAAAATAAAATTAACCTAAATTAAGCATCCTAACTAACAATCAGTATTCTGCCATGCAAGTCAATGGCAAGCAGAAGACAACATGGCCAGTGAGTAGTGGTTGCTAAGGGGGGAGGCTCAGTGTGAGACATGTAACTATGCATTAGCAGGCAATCCTATGCAAATGAGGGGAAGGATAGTGAATCACACAAACAAAGGCTGTGCTATGGCCTCTGAATGAGGCCTATGCGTAACCTCCCCCCAGGACTACACAGACAGACTACAGCAGGTCAGGCAGTGGGATGTCAGTTCTGAACGGTAGGAAGTCAGAAACTAATATGTAGGTAATTAAAAGCTAAGATCTGTAGTACACTGTTATGCCTCTAGTCAGCACGATAGGTAAGTCTACAGAATGAAATGGAGTACCCGACATGCCAGTACAGTCCTAGCAAATGTGTACAAGTGTCAGGTGTGCTCTCCCCATCCTACGTAGAAATGTAGTCACAGTCAGCTTTGCCCCCCCAATCCTGTGTAGAAATGTAGAAATAGTCAGGTATGCCCCCCATCCTATGTAGAAATTCAGTCAGTCAGGCGTGCCACCCCAATCCTGTGTAGAAATGTAGAAATAGTCAGGTGTGCCCCCAATCCTAGGTAGAAATGTAGTCACAGTCAGGTGTGCCCTCCAAGGCTATGTCAAAATGTATAAATAGTCAAGTGTGCCCCCCATCCTATGTAGAAATGTAGTCACAGTCAGGGGTGCCCCCCCCCAATCCTGTGTAGGAATGTAGGAATAGTCAGGTGTGCCCCTCCCCCATCATATGCAGAAATGTAGTAAGAATCAATGTCAAATGATTGACGGATACCCTGCAGAGACAGCATGCTACCTGTACGTGTACAACACAAAGGTCAGCACTGCAGTACAAACTACCTGGACTCGATCCACATGTTCAGTACAGACGAGCATACTGGGCATGCCCACACACTTAGAGAAATGAAGGCAATGTTAGTTAACAACATACTGAAAGGTCATACTGGGCATGCTCACACACTTAAACACATGAAGGCATGTCTGCAAACACCACTGGACCAGACATATCTGGCAGCCACAGATGTTAGTGCAGACACTCCTCTGTATGCACCACTCATGCTTTGCACACACAGTGGATAGGAATACAGGCATATATGGAAGGACAACACACTATAATAAGCCAAAGGTAGACATGCATAGAGGTGTGGAAGAGGGTGACTGTGACAAGGAGCCATCCAGGCCTGTCCCACCTAGCACACAGCTACAGGGCCACAACCACACGAGGGTCAGATGTCACTTACTGCAGATACTAGCCAACGATATCCGTCAGCATTACAGAGTATGTGGTGCACGTGCTAGCTGTGCAATATGACTGTACAAGGAAGTAGTCATCCTGCAGCTGTAGACATGTACCTGTGAAATATGACTCAGGTTGTGCCCGCATGTGGCATGTCAGTCACTAGATGAATGGGTTATGGCCCATGCACACACACTGCCTTCCCCATTGCCCCACTATGACAAGCATGCTGATATCATCCACTGTGAAATACACCTTTGGGAGAGTTTTAGCCCAGTAATCTCCATGGTGCATCCCATAACTGCGTACTGCTGTAGTGTGATAAAATAGTTAGGTAGGAATTCTAACCCCAGCCTTGACAACTGTGTGTGCATTTGTGTGTGTGTCTGTCTGACTCTGTCTGTGTAGAGAGCAATGCTTTTTAGGATAGTCACACTCCCTACAATTGGAGTGCTCTACTTTGGTAAGGTCACTGATGTCATCCACCTAGAAATACATTTCTGGGAAGGTTGTATCCCAGTAATCTCTGTAGCATGTGCCATAAATGTGTATTGCTGTAGCGTGATAAGATAGTTAGGTAAGAGTTGTAACCCCATCCTTGGCAATTTTGTGTGGGTGTGTGGGTGTCAGTCTGTCCCTGTCTGTGTAGAAAGCAATGCTTTTTAGGGTAGTCACACCCCCTACAATTTATATGCTCAACTTTGTCAAGGCTGCTGATGTCATCTACCTAGAAATACACCTCTAGGAAAATTGTAGCCCAGTAATCTCTGTAGTGTGTCCTGTAACCGTGTCCTGTAACTGTGTACTGCTGCAGTGTGATAAAGTAGTTAGGTAGGTGTTCTAATCCCAAACATGGCAAGTGTTTGTGTGTGTGTGTCTGTTTGACTCTGTCTGTGTAGAGAGTAATGCTTTTTAGGGTAGTCACACTCCCTACAATTCAAATGCTCAACTTTGGCAAGGCTGCTGATGTCACCCATCTAGAAATGCACTTCTGGGAAGGTTGCAGCCCAATCATCTCTGTAGTGTGTCCTGTAACTGCGTACTGCTGTAGTGTGATAAAGTAGTTAGGTAGGTATTCTAACCCCAGACATGGCAAGTGTTTGTGTGTGTGTGTGTGTTTGTCTGTGTAGAGAGCAATGCTTTTTAGGGTAGTCACACTCCTTACAATTCAAATGCTCAACTTTGGCAAGGCTGTTGATGTCATCCACCTAGAAATACACCTCTGGGAAGGTTGTAGCCCAATAATCTCTGTAGTGCGTGCCATAACTGCACGCTGCTGTAGTGTGATTTAGAACTCAAGTAGGGTTCTATTCCCACTCATGGCGGTTCTGGATGCTATGTGTGTGTTTTAATGTCTGTGCAGGGAGCAATGCATTATAGGCTCGTCACACTCAATACAATTCATATGCCCTACTTTTTCAATCCTGCTAATTTCATTCATTGTGAAATACACATTTGGGGAAAGAGTTCTCCAGTAATTCCTGTGGTGCGTCATATAACAGCTCCATGCTGTAGTGTGATATAGACCTCTGTTAGGGGTTCTATACCAACACATGTTGGTTGTGGATGTTTTGTGTGTGTGTCACTGTCTGTGTAGGGAGCAATACATTTTAGCCTAGCCACACTCACTACAATTCGAATGGCAATGCATTTTAGCCTAGCCACTCTCTCTACAATTGGAATGCCCTACTTTGGCAATCCTGCTGATGCCATCCAATGTAATATACACCTTTGGGGAAAGAGTACTCCAGTAATCTTTGTAGCATGTGCTATAACTCTTAGTGCTGTAGTGTAATAAACTAGTTAAGTATAGGTTCTATTCCGAGACATGACAGGTGTGTGTGTGTGTGTGTGTGTGTGTGTGTGTGTGTGTGTGTGTGTGTGTGTGTGTGTGTGTGTGTGTGTGTGTTTGTAACTCATATACTGTGTGGAGGTGGGTATGAGTGTGTGACACTTGGGCCCAATGTGGAGTGGGTTTTGAAATTTCTTATAAGGTGGCCCTAGTAAATATCACAATGTTCTCCATACAGGGATAACAGATGTGAAAACCAAGAGGCTGGGGTGCAAATCCATACCCATACATGTGACATCAAGGTCAGGCAATCACAGTTAGCAACCCCAGTATTACCCAGAGCACACTCTCAAAAAATGTCTTACACCCACACACCCACACCCACACACACACACACACACACACACACACACACATGCTTAGGCAACAGCCAATATGTGGGTAGAACACTGCATACTGGCCACTGACAGTAACTATGGAGTGACTGCAGTAGCCTCAGAGGGCATGGAATCCTGTTCATCTGTCCAATAGGCACGTACATGCAGACAGTGCACCTTACCCATGTTTCCCACTGGACACCTGCAACACCTGTGGTGCCATCACATGTGACCCACAAAAGACATACCATGCCTGAAAACATGCCTTGTGTGGACAGATGCCACTGACACCAGGGAATGCAGTTAGCATGCTATCAATGTAGGTGTAGGTTAAACCTGCTGTCCATTACCAGTCCCCGCCACAGGTGGCCAAGACTGGCAGATCTGATGATAATCTGTGTACACAACATGGGCCAGATACCCCAGGTACAGTTCCACATGACACTGTACATGCATGTGGGAGATGTGCACATCCCAGACACCATCCATGTCATGGACTAAGGAGCACATACATGGCAAGCGATGCACAGCACTTGCCAGATCCAATAATCACCCAGGTGACTGGATGGTGGTTATAATACCCACCTGTGTGGGCAAATGCAGAATATACAGCCCTGAGCCACAATGCAGACCATTGTCTTGTGGCCTGATGCCAAGGTATACCTTTCACCTACCCTTGTATAGCCATCTGGCACAGTCGACCACCACACACCCATGCAGAAATGCACCTATGCATGTCAGTACTGGCACCCTGTGTGTTTGTGTGTGTGTTTTATGATGCGTATGATTACATCCACACTCACTATAACCCCCATTGGCATACTGAAGCATGCTGACTGATGTCAGACACCTCCCTGTACCCTTTGACCATATAACCTCCATATGGCCCATGAGGTGCATGTGATACCTGCACAGTAATGTGTTGTGGCAATCTCACTAGTGATGAGTTGTAATCCTGGCCCTGCCAAGTGTGTCAATGTGTGTGAGTGCCTTTGAGAGTGTGGCCGTGTTGATGCTGGCACCTGTTTATGTGGACAGGCATGTGTACTTCACCTACCATATAGCTACCATATCCCTGTTGATGATGTCACTCACTATCACATATATGTTCTGAGGGATCCACAACAGGTAACCTATGTGGCACATCCAATAACTGCATAGAACTGTGATAGCACTACATAGTCATCAGGGGTTTGTTACCCTGTGCTGGTAGGTGTGTGACACAAACATGCTTAAGTTTTACTCTCCCGCCCCTCCCTGACTTGTCTTTGCCCCTGTCTGCCTCTCTCACTTCCTCACTGGTGGATGTGGAGACCTACACCTGCTTTGCTTAGGCAGCAGCATGTGTATTTTAGGTAATGCTCATGAGCAGCTGATGGCCTCTGCACGAATTGCAGCCCTCCCCCAGCTGATTGCATGTGGAACAGCTGTGGTAACATTCCCATAGCCAATTGCATGGAAACACACTTCAGTATCTAGGAACATCATGTTGGTGTTGGGCCTTTTCATTCACTGTGAGCAGGAAATCGATCTGCTGTTTGGCAAACAGCATCTCAGATGGATTGGGGATTTACCTCTGACAACAAACACTGTGGAAACAAGCCAACACACAGGAGGGGGAATGTGCCTGACCTGACTACAGACTTTAAGTGCTGCTATACTGCATTCGGAGTAATGTTGGTTTAACAGGGTGTGTGCGGATATTGCTGTCCTACGTGTTTTAATACCTGCCATGTCAGTTCTATGTTTATAATGACTCCCTATCTGTAGGGTCATCTGCAGACTGGACAGTGTGTGGTGCCTTTGGTTTCATGTGTCACCCACAGAGCATGTATCTGTGAACTGTAGAAGGTAGTGTGAGGATTGCAGTCTGTAGATGGTGAAAGCCACGACAGTTACTAACTTCATATCCCTCATAGGACATATGTTGCAACAAACTCTGTTACAACAGTAAATGTATGATGTTATCACAGCAACATGTCAATATTGGCCCTGTGTATGTGCTTCTAGCCACAACTCAGTCAACCTTTGTACATATGTCATGCATTAAGAGGTGCATATGTGCTGCAAACCATAATTAGTGTCATCATATCTGATACCAAGCCAGTGAGATATCAGAATGCTACACATGTTATGCACATTAGGGGGTATATTTGATGACATAACCTGGACATTTTGTGGTTGTTTGTACAGTACTGAGGTCTGTGTACTTATGATGAATGTTGACAGTGTGTGTATTGTTAATATGTACCTTGGCCTGTGTACAGACTGTGGTAGATGTCATTGTCCTAGGTCCCGTCCTATCTGATGTTACATGTTGCTCCACTGCATTTACCATATTGGCTTACACGTTTGTAGGGCCATACACACACATGTCCCATACCACAGACGGGCATCAGACCACACTGTGTATTGGCCCAGTATATGTAGGGTTAATGTGTGAGTGGCACATATGAGGATGGTGTTGAACAGATAGTCCATATACTGCAATATTATGCTAGCTTACCATATGTGGCTGTGGCTGTGTTCACATTGGTTGTGGTTATGCACATTCACACAGGTGTATCTTACCCTGTACTGTGACATGTCTGTAGAGCCTGCTATATATGCAGGTACATGTGCATTTCCCCATAGGAGATGTAGGCCGGTGTTGAACCAGTCTGCCTGTAGCCTGCACAGTGCTTTGTTACATTCCTAGCAGCTTAGGGTACTTACCCAGTGAGGTGTCATGTCCAGATACTTGCCAAATGTACTGCTGCCGGGCCTCCCTTAACAGTCACATATGTCAGACAGAGTGGTGGGATGCTGTACAGATGTATGTCAATATCTCATGGGTAGTATTTGGCCATGGCACCTCTGTACCAGCAGTTATTATGTATCAGGACAGACAGGAGTGTGTGAATGCATAACCTAGGGGGGGCAAATGTATACCAGTCATTATGTGTTATACCCATCTACATGGCTGTTAACATCCATA
>NC_056726.1:926584045-926706545 GCF_019279795.1 Protopterus annectens
TCACTGAAATGGACAACTGGTGCCGGAGTCATGGCCTTAAACTAAATGCCAAATTATGTATAGTCATCCCCTTTGGGAAAAACAAAGTACCCACAAATTATCACATAGACAGTAACCCACTGAGTACGGAAAAAGTAATCAGAGACCTGGGGACCCAAGTCGATAGTGACCTCTCATTTGGCACCCACATTGCCAAAGTGGTTACTAAGACTTTCTACCTTGCCCACCTTATCATGAAGGGATTCACATCCAGATCAAAGGAGGTCATTGTACCCCTATACTCCTCCCTTATCAGGCCCATGAATGACTACTATGCCCCATTTGGTATGTACCTCACCCGGTACTTGCAACAGCTAAGGAGACCCCAAAAGTACCTCACCAAGAGGATCAAGGGTCTCCAACATATGTCATATGCTGCCAGACAAAAGAAACTCCAGCTCTATTCAGTAGCATACTGCCTGCTCAGAGGTGATCTCTGCCTGACGTACAAGGCCATGTCCAATCAAGAACTGATGGACATGCTCCACCTCATAACATCCAAACCCATCAGAACCACCAGAGCTAAAGATTTAAACCTCAGCACAAATATGAATAGGACATGCTGGAGGGACAGATTCATAACTCAGAGGCTTCCCATACTCTGGAACCAAATCCCAGTTCATGTTAGGCAGAGCCCCTCACTGACTCTCTTCATGTGAAATTTTGACGAGTGGATGGGAGATCGTATGTTTACCCCAGGGGTCATCTCTGTGTCACTACTACACAGAGGCACAGTAAACTAATTCTATTATGTAAGGGGGTCTTCACTGTGTCACTACTAGACAGAGGCACAGTATTCTAAATCTATTCTGTACACTTTTGTACCATTACATGGGGTGGCGAAAGCCACATCACTATGGCTAGGTTTATAAATGCCCCAGGGCAGATAGCCTAGTACTAAACTATGAAACTGTGAAACTATATATGTCTATGTATTTCTACATCCCTCTCTATCTATGTATACATATATATATATATATATATATATATATATATATATATATATATATATATATATATATATACATACATACATATCTTGATATACATACGTATACACATGATAGATATATATATATATAATCCTTTTTAGTTCCACATATGTATACACACACTAATGTACTGATGAATATTCATTACTGTACAACCTACATTGTACATTGCACTACAACCTACATTGATATGTGCACATAGCTACCTTCACATACATATGTATGTCTAGCCTTCAGTGACAGTTGCAGTATGTCCCCGGCCCTATGCACATCTTCATATACATAGATACAGACCAATAACACATATGGAGGGTTCACAGTATGTAGACTATTATATTAGTACTTTACATTACCTGTGTTTGTTGCAGCTGTTTGCGTTGGCCTTCAGATATTTGGCCTGCTGTCAACTTGTTTGTTTTGTAGTTTTTTTTTTTTCTTTCTCTTTCTCTTTCTCTTTCTCTTTCTCTCTCTCTCTCTCTCTCTCTCTCTCTCTCTCTCTGTCTCTACCTCCAGAGGGTGCAATGAAAGTATTGCATGTGGGGACTGGGAGTACAGGATGCTTTTGTAGGTATCTGCACATGTCCATGTAATGGCCTTTGCACCAATTGTTAGCCAGCATTTACTAATTGCATGCAGCCTGTTGTGTAGTGATTGCAGTTCTCACTATGATTTCAGGACAGTGCTATAAAAAGGTTTGTTAGGTAGGCGTAGCCCTTTCAGATTATCAGGGTGGGGACCATGCTGGTATGCTGTGGACACTGTCCTGTGAGTGTAAGGGTTGGTATGTCTCTCATATTTCAGGCTGTGTTGTAGACACTGCAATGCATGTTGTAGTGTAACCTGAGTATTCCTTCCTCCAGTTTCCTCTTCTCAGTGTGTATGTAAACTGACACCTACAACTAGTAATACTGTGTATATGGGTGTGGGTGCTTTTTTGTGGGAATTGTGTTGTAACTGGTATATAGCAGTGGCTCTTGCAATCTGTTGCTATGGCTTCAATATTTGCCCTTTACATTCACTCCTTGTGTGCCTGCTAGGTGTCTTTCCTGTAATGTGTTGCTATGGCTTTCCTATTTTCCATTTACATTCACAGCTTGTAATGCTTGCTATATCTGTTTGGGCAGCAATTCCTTATGTGTTTGTTGTGGTAGGGTGGTACTGCATGCAGTGTGGTCTGGCCATGGTGTGGGCTTTGACACTTAGAAGGGTATTTGATCATGCTTCTGAGCAGGCCTCAGATACTCTCAGGTGCATTTTTTATCAGCCTCATGGCATGGTACATATCAGTGGGATGCACCCATGAAATATTCTGATATTCTGCAGTTGTGACTGTGGGTTATTTTGAGCATATGTATTACTACACCATTTGTGACATGCAAGTGGTGCATACTTTAAGTAATTCATAGTTACCATGGCATGTGTTGTAACACCTTTCTGCCTACTGTTAGTACATTTCACAGGGAGTCAGTGGGGCACAGTTGACATTTGTTTTCAAATCAGGGACATCCCTGTAACTAAGTCACAGTTGCTATGTCTGGGCTCTTAACTATTCAACTATGGCAGTGTTTATCCTGCTCTGAGTATGTGTGTGGCTTGCCAGGTGCTACTGTGACATTATTACCTACTAGCTACCAACTAGCATGGCTGTTTCTCTTCACACAGTAGTATTTTACAAATCCACTAGATTTGACAGTAAATATACATGACATGCTTTGTGTACTAGACTTGCTATATTCCCTTTACATTAATTCCTACTATTTCATGATATATTTCTTTCAGCACAATGTTCTTGTATAGCAGTCATGGCTTAGTGGTAAGTCATGCAGACTACTGTTTCCAAGGTCCTGGGTTCGAGACTGACAGAGGAATTTTATTTTGCTGCTGAGCAAACTACAGGCCTTGTCATTCAGAGTGACTAAGGCACTTTTAAGCAGTTGTAAGCGGGTTAGCGCTGGTTTGCGCGGAGCTCATGCATGCGCACTGTCGCTTAGCTTCACGCGCACACGCATAGCTAAGCACACAGAAGCGCACACCCGCTTTCTACTGCTTAAAAGTGCTTACTCTCGCACACACCTGCACTAATTTCTTTTAAAGAAAAGAAAATGGGGAGATAGGAAAGTGGTGAAAAAGGGGGCACAAAGAGGGTAGGAAAGTAGGAAAACAAGCTCGGGATTTGCAGGAGGAATGTAGGAAAGGCCCATAGCTGCCCATTTCTTTATCAGCAACAGCTGTGCATATGTTTGTAATTTGGTGTGAAATTTGAAACCTTCCACCCCTGAGAGAAGGGTGAGGACAACAATATTTGTTGTACAGCCAATTGTAAGTGCCAGTTTACATGTCCAGCAGACATGTGTGCGAAATGGACAGCTATGTATGGGGCATAATTGTTTTGTGGGTACAGAGTGCCCTTTTTTTTTCAGGTGAGAGTGGTATGTCAGGTACAGGAAGTAGGTATAGCTGGGGAGGTAGGTAGGGGAGGTTAACAGACAAGACAAACAAGATGCATACAGGGGTGGTGTATGACATATGTGGGGGGGAGACATAATTAACGGGGATGGATGTTTGGATATCTCGAGCCCATGAGCCCACAGATGGCAATAGTGGAACTGAGATCCCCACCCATGGGCAGTTGCCACTGTGCCTTCACTGCCCAGGATGGGGCTGTGCTGGGGGCTGTGTAGGATGGGCAGCAGGCACACCCGTGAGTTGTGCCACCCATGCTTCAAGCTGGCGAAGGGGCCCAAGCACAGCATGCCTGATCTCCCTACGCACCACAATCTGGACACTACGGAGGGTGAATGGATGTTCGCCTCCTGCCATGCTTGCAGAGGGGGGACGAGCCCCATCCCCTGCAGCGCTTCCACCCACAGGTGGCACAGGGCCACCGGAGGAGGGTCCGGCCTGGGCACTACTGCCAGGTGCACTCGCCAGCTGAGGTGGGAGATGTAGGTTCGCTGGAACTCGCCTTCCCTGTCGTCCTATGTTTTGCATTATTTTATGACAGTTTGGGTTAGTAACGTACAATACCATTCACAATTAGTTGTAACAGCATGCATTAGTATTCCCATTAACCAAACACCCATAAATTCAAGCCACTGAACAGCAAGCATAACACATGCATAATTTGAACCACAATACACAATCCAACAACATACAGGGTTGATTGATGGCAACAGGCCATCAGGTTTGGATGTATGAACAGGGCACATGCATCAACGTACATGCAAATATGTATGAACCAACAGGACAAATGTCCAGGGGAGTTAATTGTGAATACACATACCCATTTCATGTGGAATGGATTATTTGTGGTTGTAGGGTAGGGTGAAGAAATATTTCATTAATAACTTCAAATACCTATACATATGCTGTACATTTCTACTAGCTGCAGATATATACACACTACAGGTCTGACTACAGTTTCCTATGTGTAAACTTACGCATGTTGGTGATGGGAATGTTACTGCTACATTAGTATATATTGCATTTTTATTCATACACATTCATATCTGGCTCTGTTCAGCTACAGCATTCTGCTACATTTGCTTTATATGGCTGTAGACAACTGTGGATGTTTGGTATTTCATACAACCATACTATCTGCATATTGCAAACATACAGCAACATATTCAAATTGTGGGACACACGTTCCAGCTTCAGTACTTTATTCCACACATTTCACTGTTTGGTTGTGCCTGTCACATTCATTTCATTCTGTACTGACTGCAGTATACTTTATTCAGGAGTTATTACAACTTTATTGGTGGATTCATACCTCTTTCTCACACTCTCACTTGTTTTATTTTTACAATTCAGGATGGTACTTAATTTTAGGCTTTATTGACATGTTTTACTTGGTTACAACAATCCTTTCCAACAGTCTCACTTGTGTCATGTTTCAGATTTTAAACAGGGATATATTTCACACGTGTTTTACTCAGCTTGTGTAGTTGTAATTTACAGCCTGCTGCAGGTTATGTACTATTACATTACAGGTGAAACATCTTTATTTCAGACTTGTTTCATTTTTATTTTTGGATTACAGGCTGCATCACACTTATGTAATCACACAGTACAAGCAGAATCTCTGTTACACTGTTACTTGCACTTTTTATTAATAAGTGACTACACTGCACACTTTTGCAAGCTGTCATACTTATATTTTTTAACAGTTACAGGGAGAGAATTACTAACCCGCCTGGTGGCACAACCACACAAGCCTATCAGCATAGGCTCGCCAATTCATGGAACGGACACCTGCAGCTGTAATATAAATGAAGTAATATTGGAATACACATCTCCATAATATCAGCTAGGTTACTTTCTTACATAAATAATTACATGTAACTTACTCAGTAGTGGGGCGTTGGGCATTTGCCAGGCCTCCTGGATCCAACGGTTCAGTTGGTTCTGCTTCCGTCTCTTCAGGTCCGCATAGTGGTGACGGACCTGTTCACCAGTCCTTGGTATTCCTGTGGCACTGGTGAGATCATGTGCCAACCAGTCCCACTCCTCAGCCTTGTATGCTCCCCACAGGACCTGGCCCTGCATGAGTTGGGCCTCATGATCATGGACGAGGAGCCAAACCATATATTTGGACTCCTCAATGCCCCACCTCTGTGCTTGGAAGCAACTGCCCTCTCCTACACCTGCCATCCTGACTGCAAATCAATTCCACAATCAGTTATGTTGTGTATTCCCACCTATGGGGCTTATATATGCCGTTTTTCCCGCACTTATCTGTGATTGGCCATTTTGGAAATGTATCAGCTTCACAAAACCTGCTTTGTCATGCTTCTCTTTCCATTCATTCCTATATATATGCTAATACTGCATTTCTAAGAGCAACTGTCATGGCTTAGTGGTTTAGTACTTTGACTATGGTGTATGATATCCTGAGTTCGAGCCTGGCCATGGCTTTTTTTTATTTTATGACTGTCTACACAGGCTAGGAGGTGTGTCTGCATAAAGGCAGTTTTGATACAGCTTGCTCAACGTTGCCCGCCGGCTCCGCGCAAACGGGTTACGCTGGTTTACGCGTCATTTGGCTGTCAGCATGCATATTACACTCAGCTCAGCTACGGGCACACAGTTTCAGCATGTTACAACACTGCTCAACCCCGGGCACTCATTTTACACCTGTTAAACCACTGCTCACCTACGGGCAGATATGCTCAGCTTGTTAGAGTGTAGCTCAGCTATAGGCACTTCTGACATTTTGTTTTTTTTTATTATCTCACATTTCTTCAAAATACATGGCCCATTTCATTACATTTTACATAAAATATAATTTTATATATGTACATATATGTCAAGGAATTGTTTCGTGCTTATTTCACTAAAAATAAAGATTGATGTTGTGGGGGCTCGAACCATGACTGCCTCCTCTTCAGCCAACGTCTCTACCGCTATGCTATTGCTTCTTGGCTTACTTTGCATATTTAGGTCTTATATTCTTTTCCACTGACTGCTAACTGTGGCTAAGCGACGGGCACACCCGCGCAAACGTGCGCAATTACGGGCAAACATCTTTAAAACTTACAATAAAAAATATGACGTTCATTTTTACATTTTATGTTTATAGTCTGTGGGGGCATGTGTTGAGTTGTGTTTGTTGACATTTACGCGGACTCTCTCATGGGGGTTTACTTTTGGGACTGTTACTCTTCTGGGGGCGTGTCCGTTTGCAGGACTCGCCCTGTGGACACGCCCCTTACTTTCTTACATGGGCCGTGTTAGCCTTGGGTGTGAGTCAGCATGCCCTCATGAATATGCATGGCATGCTGACGTCACACCGTTTAACTGCAACCTCCGTGTAAGACTTGTAACTCTTACACGGAGGCTTCGTGAATCCTGCCCATTATATATATCTATCAGTGTGCATATTACTGTCTTCTTCATTTTTACATTGCTTACAAAAATTTAATTTAAAACCTTTATTTAACATTTTACTTCACAAAAATGGATAGCTTGTTGCTAACAAAAACAGAGAGAAAAAGCTAAATAGTCTCACTCGAAAACAGACTTACCATGCGCAACAATATCACTTGAAACATTCATTCCATGAAAATGATCTGGCCAGTGGCAGATTGTGAGTACATTTATATCCACAGACATCTTCAAACCCAGCAATTACACTGTTGACTACATCCTAATCACATGCTGGTGGCAAAAACAGATAGTAACAATAATAATGACCAAAGCCACATATTTCAAATGTATTTCACACAAACACAAGGTAATTAATACTTTCTCTCTCTCTCTCTCTCACACACAGCCACACACACACACACACACACACACACACACACACACACACACACACACACACACACACACACACACACACGCACACACACACACACACACACACACACACACACACACACACACACACACACACACACACATAAACACACACACACACAAATATACACACAAACATGTCTTGCAAAGTCATACTGACTGTTTACAAATGACCAGATGATAAGAGCATAAGGTATTTTCATTCACATCTACCCATCCCACCAGCAGGTATAACCACATGTTGAGTGTGTGCACCCATTATTTTTAAGAAGAAATAGATTATCCTGAGGAATCAATAACCTCTGTGTGGACTTAACACGAAGCCTACATGGAGTTTACATGTTTGTGTGATGAGCAACGGTACTAACTGCATATACATGTCGTATACCACGCTTACATGAATATCAGGCAAGGTTTCATGGCCAGCAACAATGCTGGCAGCCAGGGCACCATGTACAACAGCATGAGCACCTGTAGATATGCGAACCCATTTACCCACAGGAAAACTAATTCTGCGGAATTGTACAGACAGCCACAGTGACTACCAGGGTTTAATATAAGGCAATGAATACAGTTCCAATACATTATAGGAAAGTATAGTCAGTGCAGGGTAGTGTGCAAACATTTTTTATATATACTGAATAAATGTTTTGTCAGTGATCAGCAAGGGTGCATAGACTGTATTATAAAGACTTATTCCTGGGAAGTGGGTCTATTGAAAAGGGCCACACTTGAACTGTAGGAATGAACACAGTGGAAGAGAATAAGTGAAATATGGTAATGTACAGCAGATAAGGGCATATCAATATACGTACATCACAAAGACAAGACAGTTGCAGCATGTACAGTAATCACATATCTACATGATACAAGATGTACTGCTGTTTACGCTGCCTGTGTGGGTAATGCCATATCATCATGCAGTTATTGCATATTATGTGACTGTCACACAAAGTGACATATCAATGGAGATTTTTTTGTGATATAAGCATCCTGACATGATCACTGGAGAGGAAATTTATCAAGGACGGTATATACAATAGGGGGTAGATGCATGAGGTAAAGATGTGCAAAATGAGTCGCACGAATATGAATGTAATGTTACCATTGGTCTCAACCAACTGGGGCACATAGCAACAGGCTCATGGACAACAAAAACAGAAGCACGCAGAATCATTGACAATATCAGAAAAATACCACCATTAATCTATGACCCTGACATAAAATATGTGATTGTGAATTATTATACACAGTTCTGCAAGAACTCACTTGTACAGCTGTCATGATTTGTCAGCAATCTGTAAGGGGAATGAAGCACACCTTCCTCAAAACTTAATATCTTTTGGAGTTGTTAGGCATGACACTGTTACACTTGTATTTTAAAATACAAGCATTCCTGGCTAGTTGACAGGTTTGCATGGCATATATATGCCACAATCCACACTTTCATGAATATAACCCATAACATCATTGCTGTCAGTCAGCTATGTATTTACTGTGTACATCACAGGAACATGTATCGCACATGCATCTTATATAACACCTTGACGGGGGTTCTGCACTGTCAACTCTTAATAGTTATGCATCAAAAAGAATACTTGGGTATGGCTGATAAGATGTGCTGGAGCTCACTGTTAAAAGAGTGATACACTTTAGTAGCTCATCCCTGGAAGATGTGTTCGGAGGTATATGCAAAAGGGTGCATTGTACTCAATTACTGGTGTGATGAGGGCTGAGAACAATGGGAGTATAATGCCCTATGAAGTGGATGTTCTACACATGCAAGAGTTCTGCTACATACAAGGGATTAGCAACCTCTGTGGGTACATGCTGGTGGACATTCTGCATACCATCTACCTGAGTACACAGGTCGCATACCAACCGGTCTGTTCATAGGGGTGTGCTGTCTATATTGTAATAATCTTATTTATTTGATTTCATAAATGAACTAATATCCCCCATGATTTTTGTTCATCTACTGTGTCGCCACTGCTCTAGCAACAATCCTTTGTGTGTGTTAATACTGTCTGCATTATACCAATACAAATCTTGTATTAAATGATTTCAACCATTTGCAGTCCTCCACAAAGCTGGTTAACACAAAGGATGTGTCATTTAGTCTTGAATTTTGAGATTGAAATACTGAAAAAGAAAGGGCTTAGTACAGAATCCTGAGGTACAGACCTGGTCACTGCTCTCCAGATAAAAGTGACTTCACACACTTTGACATCATCTGTCGCATATGAGATCCAGTTGGCCTCCCACTTGGTAACATAGGTGTATATGCTCACTTGAGACAGCTTCTCTGTAATATCCTAGTACGGATTTGTGTCAAATGCCTTAGCCAGGTCAAGTTATGTAGGATAATAGTGTTTTCCTCATGCATGTCCTTGGTTATCTTCTTGAAAACATTAAAAAACATGCAACAGATATGATGTAGCCTTAACAAATCAAACATTGTTTGTTACAAAATCAGGAGATCAGCTCTGTTCTTTTTGATAAGGTTCATGATGACTTAATGGTCTACCTCACAGATGAGGAGAGTCAGGAGTGCATGTCTATACCTCCGTCCGTCAGGTGGTGATCCCCCTCTGTCAGACGGATGCATTTTGCTATACAACCTTCTATGAGAACATAGGCTGTATGGTGGCTGTGTTGAAGTAATGATCCAACTGTGTTTTCTAAGTCAGTTTATAAGTCAGACTTTAGGCAGCATGTGTTGTCATGGCCCACAGATTCTGTGTTATTAGCTAGAGAGCATACAGATGAGCTGCCCTCCTGATAACAAAAACTGAGTAATGTTTGCATGTATACTTTGGGTCATTGTAAGTGGCAACAGAGGGGTGAAATATGAGACAAACTGTAAGTGAGCAGATTGTCTGTTTATTCTGGTTGAGTATGTCTGGTGGCATCCACAAACAGTGCACTGTTTATTGCTGTACTGTGTATTCCCCTTAATGTTTCACATTGATTGAAATAAATGATTTGTGAAAATACCTCCAAATGCAATCACACCCATAGTGGCTGCTGGTTCCTCCTCTGACTCCTCACATGCATGTGGCTGTAATTGCCTTGCCAGTGATGGTGGCATGTGTGCCCCTCCCCCTGGGTGTTCCTGCTGTAGCTGTTTTCTCAGACTAGTATTGTGAAGGAATGCACAGACAGTGAAACTTTCAGCGTAAATATGGGGATTGTACTGCAGGGCTCCCCCTGACGTATCTAGGCAATGGAACCATGTTTCAGCAGCCCAAACACATGCCCTATGATATTTATTGTTTGAGTGTGTGCCTCATTATAGCACATTTTTGATGTGTGTCATCAGCCATGGCTCCAGTGCATACCCTACATTCTCCAGTAAATGACCCTGTGGCATATCACCCTGAAATACCTGTGTTAAAGTTGGGAGTTGTGTCAGATGTGAGTCAAGGTAACTGTCAGGGTTGCCTGCACATATGTTCAGAATAATTCCCTTACCGTTACACATAACCTGGCAGGTAATGTTGTGGAAGCTTTTCTGTTTATGTACACCCTTTTCCATTCCCCAGGTAGTGCTTTGATTTCAATGTATGTGCAGTCAATGTCACCTACAACTTCAGGGAAGTGTGTTACAGGGTAGAAATCCTCCATAGTTGCCAATCTGTCTTTGGGTGTAAGGGGAAAATGTGTATAATCACTAGCATGTTGTAGAATAACATTCAGGAATAGATATAGGAGCCTGGATGCTGATGCCTGCGACACCCCCAGCATATTCCCTGCTGGTCTCTGAATGGTTGCTGTAGCTAATATTCTAAGTGCTATACATACCTTAGTCTACACAGGTATTGATTCCCCTCAGTTGCACTTGCTCTCAGTTGTGGACGACAAAGGTTGCAAAGTTCCTGTAGTGTGTCTCTATCTACCCTGTAGTGCTCTACAATTTCCATATCATGCAGATCATGGAAAGTTAAAATGGGTATAAACAATCTTGTCCTTCTCGGTTGAGATCTATTAGTAGTAGCAGCAGCAGCAGCAGAGACTTGAGCCTGTTGCACATACACATGTACAAGAGCAACTCCAGCCTCTAACATTGTTTCTGTGTACAGAAGTTTCTGTGACTCTATTCCAATAGGTTTTGGAATTCTCAAGCAAAACCTACATTGAGTCTACCTGATTGCTTTATTTCTTGTTGAATAGCGCCACCATATTGGAGTGGTTGATTAGCATACAATTCAGCTGCTTATGCTGTCATTAGCATGCCATGATGTTTACTGTATTTACACAGAGCTGCTTACTGAATACAAAACAGTACACTACCATGAGTGCATCATGCCATGATGAACACACAGTCTTAGCAGACAGTGTTGCATTTATTGAATCTCTACTAATATTTATTTTACTCATAGCTTTGGATGAACTACATGGAATTGTGTAAAGATCACTAACATCATAACATAAGATCCAGCCATGTGTAGTACATTTTCTGTAGAATAGCATTTATAACAGCATAAGAAATATCAACCAACAGATAATGTATGCTAAGTCAACATACACAACCTCTGCAGAACTAAACATTTTGTGAGGTCACATCAAGAGCAATTACTAATGCAGAGGTTGCTGCTGGCAAACAACTTTGCATTTAAGTGCTTCACTTACAATTGCAGTACCTGCTGGCCTTGAAGAATAAATTACCTATGTTGCATTAAAATGTAGTGTGCAGGTAATATTGCCATAACATTTCCTGAAATAGATCAGCTATGCAATAGGAAATGTGTGCCAAACAACAACAGGTTCAATGATACTAGGCATGCAGTCCTGGAGATCATTAAGGAGCCTAGCACAAATTCCCAATTGTTCCAATGCATTGTCTAGTTAAATCCTACAAGCACACACAGTTGCCAGTGCTGAGATTAGAACCCCTACCTATCTAGTTATATGTACTATAGTGCTACGTATGTATCATGTGCACCATAGAGATTATAGCAATATAACTTGCTCAATGTCACATTTTAGGTAAATAAAGGTAGACATTTTCAAAACCTGCACCCTTGCCACATGAAGCAGGTCATTAACAAGTCAGAGCTTTAGTCGTCTCTGCTAAATGCCAGACTAGCAGCTTTTAGATAAATGCAGATATCCTTTCCAATCTAATCTTGTAGAGTAGACTATATTACAAAAATATGCAACAATGACAACATAAAGGAAGCTGAAGATCAGATGATTCTGATCATCACTCTAACTAATGCAGATTATATGACCTGACAAATGTAAAACCCTTTCCATTTGCTGGAGGCTAAAAAAAGTTACTGCAAAAATATATTACTACAATGCAACATGTGTATAGGTTTAATTAATTAATTAATTAATTCTACAGTGCAATGAATAAAACAGAGCAATTAGAGGCAATGTAAGTGTTGTAGCTTTTGTTCAATAACCCACAAGTCTTACACAAATCAGAAATATTAGTGCATATAGCATATTGTTTTATTTTTAGGGGGTGGGATTTACATGATTGCAGGACACCTGCATCTCTTTCTTGACCTATGTTGCTCTGCCCAACTACTCTAAATCACTTAAAAAGTTAACAGAATAAGAAGTTCTGCATCAATATGAAATTAGTTATGGAGGTTAGATTAAGGCTCTTGCCCCCTGTACCTAAGATACAGGTTCAGGGTTTGACTCTGAGAAGCCCCAAAACTGGGGCATTATACATACACACTCTGCTGCTGAATCTGTTAATACACTTTCTGCACTCAAAAGGCTCATTGTACCTTCCCTGCCAAGGTAAATGTGGATTTTAATCATACCTTCTCTGCTGTTTCTGTTAACTCACCTGCTGCACTCAAAATACTGGTGATACCTTCTCTGCCAAAAGTACGTAGATTCTGTTAATACCTACTTTTGCTGCATTGTACTTTTGCTTAACACCATCTCTTCACATTAGCTCCTGCTTCATTGGCTGAATACAGGAAATTGCAGAGCATAGACATAACAGGAAACCCTTTGTTTTGTTTTAATTTTTAAGCTGACAGTACAAGGACACAAGAAAACATCTTTTCCTTAAAGTGACAGTATACAGTCACTCAAAAAATTAAGAACACTTGTCTTTTTTAATGTAATGTTGTGGCCAGGCCCTGCTGACAGCTTGGGGCCCTAGGCAGCTGCCTAGTTTGCCCGTTGCTGGATTTGGCCCTCTTTGAGTCTTTTGAATCATATCCTATAGCCTTTTCAGAGTAAAGAATGTCTAGATAAGAACTTCTATGCACAGGGGGAAAGGTAATTTATGTCAGCAGCTGAAAATAAGAATTTTTTTCTTTAACAGTGATTTATCTCTGGTAAGTCTCAGTTATCAATTTTCAAATTTAATAAGTGCTTTATTTTCAATATCTCTTAACTGTTTACATATAACGATAGTCATCTGTTGGACTATGAGAACTATGAGAACATTTTAGAATGGTATCACTCATTCAAATGTCAGGTGTTCTGTAATGCATAAGGTATGATCTATAATGTGTGTGCCGGTAATCCTGTTAGTTTCCATGACTCCCACATATGGCACAACTGTATGTCAGAAGTATAGCGCTCAGTAAATATGCTCTGCCTTTTAACATTACTATGCCAGTACTGAAGTGGCAAAAAGTATTAATCATATCAATGTTTAATGGTAATGCCACAGTTTAATTTTTAAATCTAGGGAGGTTGATGTTAATATCTCTGAGAAAGTAGATATTGTCATATCTAACATTGCATGTGTATAAGGGCACCAAGTTGAGAAATCAGTTTTAAAATATGTCTGAACATGGTTTCTGGGAAATACTATATTCCATTATCCTAAGTGTGTATTATTTTGATGTATGTTGTGCAGAGCATCTGTATACCCTGTATGGCCCTGACCCAATAAGTTTGATAACATGAATGCATCATAATCTCAATTAAAACCATATATTTTCAGGTGGCAAACACTGTTAATCATGTATTTTAATGCCATAGGTACAGGGTTCAAATCTAGATATTTTGACTTCTCTGTGAAAGTAAGTATCCATGCTGTCAACATCTTATTTGTATAAAGACACACTGATTTATGATTTGTTTTTATTTCATCCTATGCTGAATGCTTGGTATTGTGAGCCATTGATGCCAGTGGTGAATATTACTGAATGGCAATCCACTTACTAGGAAAAAGCTCAAAAATATATTTTGTGTGCACAAAGACTTAGCCATCAGTCATGTAAATGAGACTGCTGTTGACACTTTACTTAGCACTCTGGACAATACTGACTGCAGAAAATACACATAATTTATCTTTCTCAATGGTTCAATATGTTAATGCAATAAGTTCTGAAATACAATGGAAGCAGTGCATGGTTTGAATCTACATTAGCAATTGTTTTAATTCTGGAGTGAAAATACATTTTGTCATGTCTTTTTTTCTGTACTTGAACCTGAAAGACACTTGCAAGTTAAAGATGAAAGTTTTCTAGCAAATCACTGAGGACTGAAGTCACTAAATAATAACAGTCATTTGAGTTTCGTGCTTCATATTCCTCAGAAAATGTATGTTATTGCAAAACATTTAATTTTAGCAACGTTCTAAGTTCATCAGAGCAATATCTCTTCCTATTCTTGCCCTCTGTTATTTTTGACTCTATCCAGATTTTTTCCACTAAGTGGTTCAAAGGTATGATGTGTCATATGAATGATAAGCAAATTAACTGTGTTATGTGTTAAGATATAGCACTAACCATTCATAAAATGTATGCACCACAAAGGCATTGTGAACTACTTAAAATACATTTACTTAAGAGCAACAGTGGTTGACAGCAACATCACTGAGATTGTGATGTCATATTTGGTTGTGATAATGTCACAGTTATGATTGCCACCAACTATCATATAGAACATACCCAAAGATGTCAATATATTCTTTTTACTTTACCTGAGACATAATTATTAAACACCAGTTGATGGAATCACTGCAGAACATTTGTACATATACTAAGCAGCACACATGGCCAAGTTTTACTGCCACGTTTCACACCAAAAGTGTACATTGAAGATATCATACCCACAGTTCATTCTATGTCATTTGTATGCTTTTAATTAGTTTGGCTCTTGTTGTGCACATTCTGGTACACACACAAAGTCTGAACTTGGTGCCAATTCCATGCCATTTTTCCTGATATCTTTGGGAAGACATGGCAGACAATGGTGAAGATAGTGCTTAATTTAGAGAACAAAGGTCATGTTTTGAGGTTTCCAAGATCATTACTGGACTCCTTGTTAAGCATTACAGTTGAAAGCTGCTGCAGGACATCTAAACCAGGTCCAAGTATAAGGCTAAGGCTTGGAATAGCCTGGTCAAGGCTGTCAGCAGTGCAATTGGCATTCCACTTATTGGTGAACAATGCTGTCACCATTGCAGTGACTTGAAAAGGCACAAGCAGGACCTCCTTCACCACTGGAAAGAATATTTTAGGACTAATAACCCACTTGAGTTGTGTAAGTATAGTGGCCTATTGTTATGTATAGTTCCTGTAAAGGTGGAGGAGAATAGAAAGGCACATTAGAAGAAACCAGGACACTCCAGAGAGGCATGGGGTAAGTATGACAGAGGTATGGACAATAGTCATTTCATAATAGCTCTGAATTTTAAATCACTTTATTAGTTCTGAGAACATTAGTCCATAATTGCTTGACACAGTCACAAGTGAGTAGGTGTATAGTATACATAACAAATATATATGCCTGCTTGAATACCTCTTGAAGATTACATAAGCTAATGTTTCAAGTCAATGTAACTGTGTGTGGGCTCAAATCCAAGCAACAGCAATTAGCATGTAATACCTAAAAAATTACTATTCTGCAATAAGTAAGTTAGACTAACATTGTAATCATTTAAAATGGACATTTTATGAGTGAGAATGCATAAAACATTTAAGCAATAGTCACTGAATTCTTTACACAGTGTGCATAATAATGAGAATAATCTGTAGTTTATTATACATGTATGGCTTCACGTTCATATGTGAATGTGACAAATCGTTACATATTTATTTGGGAATTTGCATAGATTTTGATATTTTAAACAAATATGGCAAGTATGATATTTTCTATGTTGTTTTTCCCCCACCCCTTCTCTCTCTCCCTCTCTCTTTTTAAATAATGACATTTGGACTTAACTTTCTGCTGCAACACAATGACTACCAGGATGGGGAACCAGACCAGACACAGGAGCTCACATCTCCATCCAACATCAGGTGGCTGCAGTGGCACAACCTCAGGCAGCACAGGCACCAATCACTGCAACCTGGTAGCATTGTCTCCACAACTTCTGCAATTCCTGCTCTAATTGCGTCAGGTTGCTCTGCCCCAGGGGTTGGTGCACTAGTATCAACTCAGAGTAGTACATCAGGAGGTGATTGTTATATTATTCATCAAGACCCGACAGGGATACTGGATTAGATAATGGAGCAGTGCCTCAGTGCCTGCATCAGCGGAATAGAAAAAGTCCTACATTGAATATCCATATTGATGCCCTGTCAGGCACTGTCTGATGTATCTACAACAGGAGACAGTGATGATAGTTCAAATGGTGAAGGCTAGGTTCTCACTGTACACATGCTGGACAAGAATGCACCTCCTAAGTCCCATTCTTATCCCCAGTCATGCTGTACCCCAACCTTATGAGTCTATCACCATCCCAGTCTGTCTTCTATATCCTACATGTGTGCACCGGCTACCTACCCCCCCCCCTCATTCTTATCTCTAAAAAAATTAATAAATAAATAAAATAAAAAGGGTACCTGTCCCACAAAAACAATTATGACCATATGTATCTCACTTCACTGATTTATGTGTATGATAAATCTGAATTGGTCCAACTGGCCACATGCCATTAAGTTTTTGTCACATATCCTTGTCATGGGGACTATCCAAATTTGTCATACTATTTGTAGAAATACACTGGCATCTTGTGAAGAAGTATATAGCTATGGTGCTGTCCTATCACCATCTTCCACATTCCTTTATTCTTCAATCAGTATCTTACCCTCTGCTTGAGACCCATTTTCACCACTGTCCTATCATCCTCTTTTTACACCTTTAATCTGGTCAAAAATAGATTCATACTGCACACACATGGCCACAAATGGCACATAAAATAAACTTTCTATTTGTGTCTTCAGAGTTTCATGATGCTTAGTTTCATACAGCAGTGGCAAATGACAGTAAATGACAGTTCCTCTCCTATGGCAAAAACTGAAGCTTTTACCTTCAGCTGTAGTAATAATACAATACTCGTTGTACTTCTGTGCTTAATCTTACTGTGTGACAGAAAAACAATTGTTCATATATGTTTAACAGGATGCAGGGTTTAATGCACAAATATGGAATGTTTCAGCTCTTATTACTGTAATGAAGTGCTATGCACACATTGCTTCATATTGTTCTCATTGTTCCTTTAAATATGTGGGCTATTCTACCTGAACTATGAATTGTTTTGTTGTGTGCTCCAATAATGCTTTGGTCTAGGGGTTGTTGACGTGGATTGGCTGGAGTTCAAATTCAGCAGTTAGTATGTCAAACATGAGTTAAGACTGTATTTTTCCTTACATTTTCCCTTGTGAAGTAATGAATAGATATGTTAGACCCTCATCAGTATCCTTCTTATCCCTTTATGTAGTCTACCAGTATCCCATCCCTGCTCACACCTTTCCACCTCTAAGTGCAAGACATCTGGACAAAGCCAGATGTAATGAGGGGACAAAGGCTCATAAACTAGGGACATGTTACAATCATTGCTCCTATGCACTAAGGAATTTGATAGAATAAAAGATTTCACCTTGGCATGCATTTTATGAAGGATATGAGGTCTGACACATAGATGTATGCTGTCATGTTGTGACTTCACAATTCAATGATTTTCTAGAAAAGCACAAATTGTATGAGGAGCACAACAACATATCTAAAACATCTGTACATTCTGCAAATATGTGGACATTAGAGAGGTGTGGTCCTGCAGTATCTGTATTATGAATACTTTACTATAACAATTATGACAGATGCTTAAATGATGAAATAGAAAACATCAGCACAAAACACATGAGTTTTAAAATGACTCAGAATCAGACTTGTCTTTAAGAATGTATACGTTTTCAGTGCAGCACTTGCAATGGAGCACCACAGACCACTGTACTAATACTTTGACATTGGTCATGCAAATAAGCTTGGCATTACTGGGCCTGAGTAAGTGCTTCTGGCAGACTGAAAGTAATGTCAGTGACTTCCATTACTTGGGTGTGGTTTATTGGCTTATTGTAATCAGGATATGAACAAATCATTTCAATATAGCCTATATGACTCAATGAAAATAATAGTGGCACTGACATACATTATCCTTCCAACTCTGTTCCACTGAAGTGGGATAATTGGACACATGCTTGCATATCAGTACTAATTATTGCATTGATTTAAATGTATTGTCTTTGACCAAGTTGTTCTTAACAACAGGGGGGGTCCATGAGAATTGTTTCTCGAATTTAGAGAATGTATGTGGCAGTTAAGATTTAATGCCAACAACCCCCCCTGGGTTGAATAATATTATTTCCCTCTCTAGTTATTTAAAACCGAAAGCTGAATTTTATCTTTGATAGTTTTGTAATGTTTTCACTTGCACAGCAAATAAGGAAAGTAGGGGAAAATGTGATCAATGTATGTTTATAATACATCTTTTTATACTGTCTTAGTTTATCGACAGTATGCTGGATTGATGTTTGTTATTTATTTATACATATGGGTTACTGTGAAGAACAAACACTACTGTAGTTTTTGTCTTGCAATTTTTTTATTATTATTCCTTAATCAAGTTTCACATATATTTCAATGTTTAGTTTTAAAACATATAACCACTAAACGCACTGCTGGAGAAAAAGTCAAACACCGGATTCCCAACCGTAATCATTTAGAGAGGTATGTTTATATATTAATGAATTGAAACAAACAAAAGCTATTGGACAATTCAAACATAATTCATAGTATAAAAGGAATGTAATTAATTATCTGTTTGTCTGATGAAGTCTGTGTAATAGATGAAAAACACAATGATTCATTAGGCATTTTATGGTTTATATCGCTTGTTATACAATAAAGTTTTGGATACGGTTGGGAATCTGGCGTTTTACTTTTTCTCCAGCAGTGCGTTTAGTGGTTATCAGTTTTTTTTTCTGCATTGAAACTCTGTTTATTTGGTTACTACTTTTAAAACATAGTGTTGCAATACAACCTGAATCCTGTAGAGGCAATACAGCTTGAGAAACAGTGTGCAATACAATTTGAATCCTGTAAAGGAAATTAATTGTGGTCATGTGGTGGTGCCTGGCTTTTAAAAAGAAGTGATGTCAATGTTTTATGTAATCCGATGAAGTCAAGTGTATCTACTGATGAAAGCGCTCATTAAAAGAGTATTTTTCTTCATATTTGTGGCGGTTTTTCTTATTTTCACTCATACTAATGATTGTACTTTTATATGTTTGGCATATATGGCTTGTAGTTACCATGCAAAATTTACACACATCACAAAGTCTGTACAATGATCCACAAAGTACATGAAGAGTTTCATAAAGGATGCTGAGATGAACAGTTAGGAATGCTGGAGTGGCACAACACAGGCTGACAACTGTAATTACCATCCATCATAAAACTGATAAATACACTTTAATGTGACACACATCAAAATCATTCATAAAACATGTTCATAAATGAAGTGAAATATGAGTTTTTGCTACAGTAGTTTACCTTCATAATGCTGATCTCAATATGTGAACACCGAAGTGCGAACTTCCCAAACGTTAAAAAATACATATGGGAATTGCTAAATCTTGCCCCCTTTTTGACCCATGGTAGCACTGATGTGGAGGTGTGGTGCAGTCGGAAGTGTCAAATTTTCAACATTTAAAATGTTTTGCGGTTCTGGTTTCGCGTAAATGGTTTGAAGATGTGGCTGGTCGATCATATGTGATTGACGATATGAAGGTAAACCTGCTACACTATGTACTTATTTGTGTTGTGATCAACACATTGCTGTTTTGTCTTGCCATCAAAACACTCCTGTTCACCCAAACATATGTAATATGCATGACAACTATGTGCTGTCTGATACTTGTAGTAAGTCTTTTCCTGTGGCATCTCTGGTTGACATAAAATGTTCTAAATTGTGAACTTGGATAAGCAAATGTTCATATCCAGTAATGGCTAACTAATGTGTGTGTGTGTGTGTGTGTGTGTGTGTGTGTGTGTGTGTGTGTGTGTGTGTGTGTGTGTGCGCGCGTGTGTGTGTGTGTGAGACTATAGTGCTAGGTTGGACTGGCGTACCGAATAGATCTGATGTGTGCATTACAGAAACTTTTACTCTAGGAGATGGGTCCTTCAACAATTTCAAACCCTTTTAGTTGACACATCTGCTTTGCAAATATGTTTGTTTCACACCAGCAGCTAATACACACATCTCTGGATCATAGTCTTAGGTAAGTATTCAAATCTAGCAATCACTTACTTGTGTAAGTGTGTTACAGTATCAGGAGGTAGGTCTGCTTATCCAACTGACCTGGTCTGTACACTTCTAGTCACTTGAAACATGTATAACAGGAGAGGGACAACGTGATGAGGTCATCCCTTTTAATGTGTTCTGTCTCACCTCTGTAGTAAGACTTTCGTGGCATGCGTGACTAATACATGAATCTATAGATTATGGAACCAGATAGTTAGATAGATGTTCAAATCTAGCAATGACAGACTAGAAAGTGTGTGTGCATGTGTGTGTGTGTGTGTGTGTGTGTGTGTGTGTGTGTGTGTGTGTGTGTGTGTGTGTGTGTGTGTGTGTGTGTGTGCGTATGTGCGTGTGTGTGTGTGTTTGAGACTATAGTTAGTACAATGCAGTTGTGGCTTATCTGACAGATTTTGAGTGTACAATTCCTCGCAATTTAAATGTTTACATGGGGACATGGCAAACACAACTCTTTCATACGCATTCAAGCCACACATTTACATATATACATACATACAAATATTACAAGCATGTGCAACAATGCCCTTCTAGCTTGACAATATACCACAACACTTATTTTCATAATAAATATCCAGGCTATTCTTAAAAATATCTAAGCTAGTACTTGCTTTAATGTAATTTGATAGTCTGTCCCATGCATCAGCTACTCTGCGAGGGATCCAATTACTACACTTCTCATTCCTGTAGAATCTTCTACATAGGTTGTCTGATGATTTTATGGTACTTTTTGTTAACCCTGAACATTCCCAGATGTAGTTGTCACTAAATGCCCTATACACCTGAATACGATCTCCTCTTAGATATCTGTAAGAGACATTGTACAAGTTCAGATATTTTAGTCTTTCATAATAACTTAAATTTTTACATTCATAGATACCCTTGGTATAGTTCCACTGTACTCTTTCCAGTTTACTCATGCTTGTTTTATTATAGGGTTTCCATATTGTTATTCCATACTCATGTTTTGCTTTAATGTAATTAACAAACAATTGCTTCATTATTTTTGATTTCCTAGATCATATAAATATTTTTATACAACCTACAGTTCTATAATTATCATTAACCAAGTGGTTGATATGATTAGAAAAAAATCATAGCTGAATCTACTGATATACCCAGGTCCTTAAATGAGTCTACAGTTCCAAACAATGTGTGCTGTATTAAATGTTCACCTTTCAATTTATGTCTGCAAATTTCATATGCTTAGTTTTTTATGTATTTATTAGCATATTATTCTCCTGTGCCCAAATGGTCAATTTAGTCAAGTTATTTTGCAGACATGCCTTATCTGTAACACGTAATCAGTTTACCCAATTTCAGGTCATCTGCATATAGACTGTAAAACACCTCAGATGAGAAAGTAAGGTGTGAAAGATACAATGTAAACAAGTAAGGGCGTAGGACGGAGCCCTGTGGGACACCCTGACTGTAACCAAGGATCGCATCTGTCCAGTTGCTGTATGATATATGTCATGTCCCATTTGTAAGCCATGCAGCTATCCATCTTATCAACAGTACATCAATACTTAGTTATACTAATTTATTGATCAGTGTTTTGTGTATGATCATGTCAAATGCTGAACTTAAATCTATATAAATTACATCACAGCGCAATTTTTCATTCATTGCTGTTATTATACTGTTATAGAACATCAAGTTACAGGTGGTACTAGATCTGTTTTCAAAATATGCATACTGATGTATGGTTTCAAGTCCCAGCCTATCCATTCTGGCAATAACTTATCCAATATTACCTTCTCCATTATTTTTCCACAGCATGAAAGTAGACTTAAGGGTCTATATGACTCTGGGTTTGTCCTAATCCCCTTTCCCTTAAAAACAGGTTTAATAAGCTCATATCTCCAATCTTGAGGAATCTCCCCATTTTGTATGACCTAGTGAATAATAGATATAATGGTACTTTAAGTTCTTGCTGAAGTGTTCTCAAGTCATTGTTACTAATTTTGTCTCCTCCCTGTGCTTTGCTTGGACCAGTTTGCACAGTTCTTTTTTAATAAAATCTAATTTGATTCCAGTATCTGGCATTACCCGTATGTCATTAGAACAACTTACTACCCCTTTTATGGAGCCAAACTGTTTTGCGTAAGATTTTGTAAATAAATCTATAATCTGTTGTGACTAAGAATACATTTTAGAATCTGCACTCATTTTATCAGTTTGTGTGTCTTTACTCCTTCCACATCTTATGTATCTATAAAAAGGTTTACTATTATACTCTGTATCTATATATAAATTTTCTTAATTTTTTTTTCTTGATCTTGTCTCACGCTATGTTTAATCTGTTTGTCCAGCTTGTTTATTTCATTTTTCAAAGTTGTAGTTTGATCTCTCTTCCATTTCTTATATTTTTTGTCTCTGATCTTAATCAGATATCATGTTCTTATGGAAATATATCCCCCTGATGTTGTATGTCTAGATCCTGATGTTAAACATTTTTTGATTTTTTTGCAATCAAACAATTTGTCTTTCAAAATGTTTCACATTCCATCTGTAGTTTTTCCACTGAACACCTCACTCCAGTTAGTTTTACATAGTGATAGTTTTGCTTCCATATAATCTGTAATTAACTTTCTGTGCATTGACTTAAATTTCAGATTGGCAGAACTATCTAGCAACAAATTAACTTTTATAACTCTGTGATCACTGTACATCACTGCACATCAATGGTGGTAAAACTTGATTTGAAGTTACAGTAATTTCTTTGGTAGCACAAACAATGTCTAGTATGTTCCGTCCCTTGGACGAAATGTATGAATTCCTCTAGGTCATCTGCACTTGACGTTTGGTGGTCTATACACTCCAACAGATGGAAGGGGAGCAAGGCTAGGTGTATTGGACGTGGTTTCAAATTGTTTTATCATGGTGTGGATGGGAGGAGTAATGGCGTAGGCATTATCCTGAAGGAAGAGTATGCTAAGAGTATTCTGGAGGTGAAAAGAGTGTCGGATAGAGTGATGTTTATGAAGCTGGAAATCGATGGTGTAATGATGAATGTTGTTAGTGCATATGCTCCACAAGTTGGGTGTGCGATGGATGAGAAAGAAAAAAAATTGGAGTGAGTTGGATGAAGTGGTGATGACTGTACCCAAGGGTGAGAGACTGGTGATTGGAGCAGATTTCAATGGGCATGTTGGTGAAGGGAACAGAGGGGACGAGGAAGTGATGGGTGGGTATGGTGTTAAGCAAAGGAATGCAGAAGGTCAGATGGTAGTGGATTTTGCAAAAAGGATGGACATGGCTGTGATGAATACGTATTTTAACAAGAGGGAGGAGCATAGGGTGACATACAAGAGTGGAGGAAAATGCACACAGGTGGATTATATCTTATGTAGAAGGGCCAATCTGAAGGAGATTGGAGACTGTAAAGTGGTGGCAGGGGAAAGTGTAGTTAGGCAGCATAGGATGGTGGTTTGTAGGATGACATTGGTGATCAAGAAGAGGAGGATGAGTGTGAGGGCAGCACCAAGTATCAAATGGTAGAAATTGAAAAAGGGTAATTGTGAGGTGATGTTCAGGGGAGAGTTAAGACAAGCACTGTGTGGCAGTGAAGAGTTAGTGAATAGTTTGGTAACTACAGCAGAGCAAGTAAGAGAGATGGCTAGAAAGATGCTTGGTGTGACATCTGGAAAGAGGAATGAGGACAAGGAGACCTGGTGGTAGATTGAAGAAGTACAGGAGAGTATACAGAGAAAGAGGTTGGCGAAGAAAAAGTGGGATTGTCAAAGAGATGAAGAAAGTAGACAAGAGTATAAGGAGATAAGGTGCATGGCAAAGAGAGAGGTGGCGAAGGCTAAGGATAAGTCGTATGAAGAGTTTTATAAAATGTTGGACACTAAGGAAGGAGAAAAGGACCTGTACCAATTAGCTAGACAGAGAGACCGAGCTAGTAAAGATGTGCAGCAGGTAAGAGTGATAAAGGATAATGAGGGAAACATACTCACAAGTGAGAAGAGTGTGTTGAACAGATGGAAAGAGTACTTTGAGGGTTTGATGAATGAAGAGAATGAGAGGGAGAGAAGGTTGGATGATGTGCAGATAGTGAATCATGAATTGCAGTGGATTAGCAAGGAGGAAGTAAGGATAGCTATGAAGAGGATGAAGAACGGAAAGGCTGTTGGTCCAGATGACATACCTGTGGAAGCATGGAGGTGTTTAGGTGAAATGGCGGTGGAGTTTTTAACTAGATTGTTTAATGAAATCTTGGAAAGTGAGAGGATGCCTGAGGAATGGAGAAAAAGTGTTTTGGTACCGATTTTTGATAACAAGGGTGATGTGCAGAGCTGTAGTAACTACAGAGGGATTAAACTGATCAGTCACAGCATGAAGTTATGGGAAAGAGTAGTGGAAGCTAGGTTAAGAAGGGAGGTGATGACTAGTGATCAGCAGTATGGTTTCATGCCAGGAAAGAGCACTACAGATGCAATGTTTGCTCTGAGAGTGTTGATTGAGAAGTACAGAGAAGGTCAGAAGGAGTTGCATTGTGTCTTTGTGGATTTAGAGAAAGCATATGAAAGGGTGCCTAGATAGGAGTTGTGGTATTGTATGAGGAAGTCAGGAGTGTGAGAGAAGTATGTAAGAGTGGTACAAGATATGTACGAGGGTAGTGTGACAGCAGTGATGTCTGCTGTGGGAGTGACGGATGCGTTTAAGGTGGAGGTGGTATTACATCAAGGATCAGCTCTGAGCCCTTTCTTATTTGCAATGGTAATGGACAGGTTGACAGACCAGATCAGCCAGGAGTCCCTGTGGACTATTATGTTTGCAGATGACATTGTGATCTGTAGTGAGAGTAGGGAACAGGTGGAGGAGACCCTGGAGAGGTGGATATATGCTCTAGAGAGAAGAGGAATGAAGGTCAGCAGGACTAAGACATAATATATGTGTGTGAATGAGAGGAAGGATAGAAGAAGGATGAGGATGCAGGGAGTAGAGGTGGCGAAGGTGAATGAGTTTAAGTACTTGGGATCAACTGTTCAGAGTAATTGTGAGTGTGGAAGAGCAGTGAATAAGAGAGTACAGGCAGGATGAAGTGGGTGGAGAAGAGTGCCAGGAGTGATTTGTGACAGACAACTACCAGTAAGAGTGAAAGGGAAGGTCTACAAGAGGGTAGTGAGACCAGCTATGTTATATGGGTTGGAGACAGTGGCATTAACAAAAAGGCAGGAGTCAGAGCTTGACGTGGCAGAGTTGAAGATGTTAAGATTTGCACTGGGTGTGACAAGGATGGACAGGATTAGGAATAAGTATATTAGAGGGTCAGCCCAGGTTGGAAGGTTTGGAGACAAAGCCAGAGAGGCAAGATTACATTGGTTTGAACATGTGCTGAGGAGGGATGCAGAGTATATTGAGAAAAAGATGCTAAGGATGAAACTGCCAGGTAACAGGAAAAATGAAGGCCTAAGATAAGGTTTATGGATGTGGTGAGAGAGGGCATGCAGGTGGTTGATTTGACAGAGCAAGATGCAGAGGACAGGGGGAAATGGAAACAGTTGATCTGCTGTGGCGACCCCTAACGGGAGCAGCTGAAAGAAGAAGAAGACACTCCAACATTTTCCTTGCCACACAGTGAGGAGGACAGCCTTTCAAATAAGTTCAGTCTCCCAGTCGTAGCAAAAATTACATGGCATGAGTGGCTAATACATGGTTCTCTAAAGTGTGAACTTAGATGGGCATGGGTTCAAATTGAGTAATATATGAGTGCACTGTTGATGTGGATGGGAATACAAATAAGAGTGACGGGACTCCATTATTCACTAGATACTGATAAAGTTGACTCACACTTGTGTGAGCAAAGACATGACTAAAGGATTTTGATCCTTAAAAATGCACTTTAAGGGATATTTGAGCATGCCAAAGCATTGCTTAAATTGCACATGAACTATTTGCTTTCTGACACCTGCAGCTTAAAATCTGTTGTGGCAGAAGCTGTTAATACCCAACTATTTAAAGTGTGGATATATACAGGCAGTGGTTCAAATTCAGTTATCCTCATTTACTGTTGTTATATTACTCATCATCTTCTTTCAGCTGTTCCTGTTAGGGGTCGCCACAGCAGATCACCTCTTTCCATTTCTTCCTGTCCTCTACATCTTGCTCTGTCACACCAACCACCTGCATGTCCTCTCTCACCACATCCATAAACCTTATCTTAGGCCTTCTTCGTTTCCTTTTACCTGGTAGTTTCATCCTTAGCATCTTTTTCCCAATATACTCAGCATCCCTCCTCAGCACATGTCCAAACCAACGTAATCATGCCTCTCTGGCTTTGTCTCCAAACCTTCCAACCTGGGCTGACCCTCTAATATACTTATTCCTAATCCTGTCTACCCTTGTCACACCTGTTACTAATGATCTGAATTTTGTAGTAATGTTTCATCAAAAGACGTGATATGGATAAATCAAAGTAGGGTGAACATTTACATGGCTACACCATTTTGATAAATCAAATACACTGTATATGAGTCATATGGCTTCAAGCACACCACTGACATTGTCCATTCAAGTGTGTACTTTCAGAACTCTCTAATCATGATCTCTTCCATGGCATCAACAGCTTATATGTAGTTCTCTAGATTTTGGACATAGGCAAGCAGATTTTCACTTTGAGTAATGTAATTGTGGAGGACAATAGTAACAGACAGAACTGGCTTACCCAAATAGTTGGTGACATGCAAAGACGCACTACTGTGAATAGTAACAGAGCTAAAGGTGTTTGAGCCACAGAGTATGTTTTAGGGGAGGAATAACAATTGAAACAGACTGTTGATGTAATCACATCAAGTTTGGTCTTAGTGAGAATTTAGATGCAGACCTGCCTGTGGTGTCAATGGTTGATACATAGCTCTGAGAACTATGGGCATGGATAGACAGGTGTCCAAGTCTATCATCATGTAATTATTGAGTGTATATAAAGAACGAGGAGTATCAGATCTTCAAAAGCAATTTAAGATTAGAATTTTACCTCATTAGTCATTTTTCCTATATAATTTTACTTATTGCTACTGTGAATTGCCAAAAGGATACCTTACAGAATTGTAGTGTTTTACTTAGATTTTTCTTATTGTTGTCTTTGTAACATATTTGTGTTATATCTCTATGCCTTACGATATTGTTAATTATTTTTGAAATGTATACTTTTCAAATATTTTATGGAATATCTTCACATTTTTTTTTTTTATTAAATGGAGCTTTTCAGTCAAGGTCTCTGCAGAAAATGGACTACTGTGACTCAGTCAGACTTTCTTGGTAAACAAATGTCAATAAATAAAATAATATAAAATAAAATAAATGCAATTTTATCTATTGTACACTTTTGCAATTGGGTTGAGACAAAATTTATATTCCCTTTAATGGAAGCTATACACATTCCACTGCAATGCTAAGGTTATTCTTTTAATTATTTGTTGTCTGACAAGTGCGATGTGAAGTCTTTTGTGACATCTTCTGTTAGCACACAGCTCAAGGGGAGCTTGACCTACACTGTATATGTTCTAATGCAGTGGTATATGCCTTTTATTATTTTGTTCACATTACAGTATTTATAGTCAAGAATAACTTAATCTACTAACTGATCTAGATATATGTCATGCTACATAGTGTCACAAAGTGTAACAAGGCCTTTTATCTGGTAGTTTATGGTTTTGGGATGGGTAAGTGATGTTCATCCAGTAACTGCTGCATTTCATTATTAGCATGCCTAGTATAATAATGTATTTCATTGTATAATGGTTATTACAAAACATATTAAGTTATCAGTGTTGTAAAATAATATTTTTCACTTCTTCCTTTAGGTAGTGAACCATGTTTGTGTGCTGCTAAGTGGAAAGCAAATGCCCATTAAAATGACATATTATGAATAATTGTAATGTGCCCTCTAAAAAGGATTTGAACAGTGTTTCATGTACCTTAGTTGTACCTTTGTACCTATATCAAGCAATTTATTGTACGGAGCATGACAAATTATTGATGGTTTAATAAGTAAGACTAAAACCACATACAGATGTTCCTACATATCCCAGAAAACAAATTGGTGCCATTCCTGCCAGCATCTGTCTCTCTCTCTCTTTCTCTCTGTTCATCCCTTCTGAAAATTGGCCTCCAGCAGCATGACTCTGCTGACAGACATGCAATGGCGGTAGTAGCTGATGTGTGGATGATGCCAACATTATTATATACTGGTGTAGACCTATTGTATATAACCTCTAGTAGTTTCTACAGTTCACTTACTTTCTGATAATACTTTTGCATCTCTCTGTGAGGTATAGGTTTATAGGTGTTTACTAGACTTACGACCACAAGGGCCCTTTTAAGCCTAGCCATGCATCCCAAATCTCTGATGAGTTCTGATACCCTTGATTAATGTAAGCATGGGCCTGGGAGATGAACCATTTACAGGTTACCTGTGTCCATTAGAGACATAGATGCCAAATGAGGGGTGAACTTCCAGTATCCCATCCAACTGTCCATTTTGCACTCAAATTGTGTTAGGGAGGAACTCTGCTTCACACGGATGGGGTAGTCTCTGGGATACATACCTATCTCTCCAGCAGGTCCTATTTATATCACAGGCAATGTTTAAGTCTTTAGAAATGGTAATTATGGTGCTGTTTGCTTTTGTGGATATGCAGGAGGTCCAGCAGAGTGGGATCTAACAATGTCCTGCATGCCAGGTATAAATCTCCCCTCAAAGCCTGTAAGAGACAAAATGCAGGGATAGGGCCTTGAGGCAGTCTGGATAGGACATTTTACTTATGCCTTGTATTCTTTTAGTGAGGAACCTCTGTGGATGTTCCAGTTGTTGGATATGCCTGGTTTGGTATATATCAAAGGGAGCAATGTATTCAATTATAGGTCAGATGAATGCTGAACATATTGAAACAATGACTTCTTTGGATTTAGACCTTTACCTTTGTTTATAAGTTGTGCAACATAGAATGATTTCCTCACCACTGTAGACATGTGATGGTCAAAGGCTAGATTACTGTCTATGTGTGTCCCCGTGTCCCTGACTACTGGAACAGCTCTAAGGGGTATGTTGTCAATATGATAGTTACCAGGTATAAATGACTTCCCAAAGGATGCTATTATGCATTTCTTGGCATTTCGTTTTAGTCCATGGCTCTGACACAAGTTATTTGTCTGTGTCAGCCCCTCTTGGAGAACATTTGTGTCAATGTGAGATTCAATGACAGCTCCTAATTTGCAGTCATCTGCAAACTTAATCAGCCAGAGACCACTGACATTGGCCTTGACTTCTGAGAAGTACATGCCAAAAAGAATAGGTCCAAGGACTGATCCCTGAGGAACTCCACTTGTGACAAGCCTCTTTGTAGAGGTGAACTTCCCAATTCTAACTTCCTGTGTCCTGTCTGTGAGCCAGTTAGATATCTACTGGATGACATATGGATTTGTACCTAACCTCTTGAGTTTGTCAACAATGCCATGAGTGGGGCATCGTGTCAAATGCTTTGGTCAGGTCACGGTAGGCAGTGTGAATGATTTTGCCATCATCCATTGCTTTGGTGACCTTTTCAAGGAAGTCCACCAGGTTGAGTAGGCATGATCTGTCCTTGATGAAACCAAACTGGGTTGGGTTCAGTGTCTGGAGGGTTACTATATCTTTGTTGTCCATGATATGATCCAGGTTTTATGGATTTGTTGCACAATGCTCAAATTCGGAAACATTTTAGTTTCTAACATTATTGTATACTGTCTTTAATTGTATAAGTGTGGTCAGACTGTATTAACTTGTGTATGTATGGTGGCAGCAGATACTACCACATGTAAGCCACAACTACTTTATACTCCATGCACCATCTTGTTATGATTACTTCTCCTAGGGGGTAACTATTATGGGTAGTCTTCCTATCACATACCAAATCATACCCATAGGCATACACTGACATTTGTAGACACACAACCCTGATGCTACTGGATTGACTCCAATTGACTTGTTTCTTCCAGAATTTCCATCTTAGTTTTTTTTTTTTAACTTTTAAGAATTTTTTTTTATTAATTTAACATATTTATCATATAGAATCAGAAAGAAAGAAATTCAGCATCACATACTATTGTACAATATTGGGAATACATTGAATCATCAAGATAATCTTATACAATTAATGCATTAAAGTCTTGGTATTTCAATAGCAACATTTCAAGACTATACCAATAACTAAAATGTCTTAGTATGATTTTTAGATCTTTTTCTGATCACTTCTTTTTTCAGTTTTACAAGTACTGCTGTTAAATTTGAAATTATTTGTATGTAGGAACTGAACTCGATTGCCAACTTTTTGTCATGACTTTTCTGACTACTGCCAGGAGAATCTAGAACAATTTTTGTTGTTTGGCTTTTACATATAAAGGAAGTGAAATATTCATTAGTATTATTGATCAAGTTAAAGAACAATTATCAGACTATAACCCATAAAAACATAAACCATAAACATCTGTGCACAATCAGCCTTTTCATCTTTACTACATCTCCAGCTGACCAAAGAAATAATTTTACCAAACTTAAGAGATTTTATAGGGAGTAAAAAACATTCTATGCATAGAAATCCACATGAAAACTTTCTAGTATAAACTTGAAGATGTTTGACTAACTGATTTAAGTAGCAAGATTTTATTCTTACCATCTCTTGAGTCACTCAATCCACTACTATCTAAAATGTTCCAGAATTTTGCAACAAAATTATTATTATTATTATTATTGTTATTATTGTTTATAATTAGCTTATATAACTTAGACAAGCTTCCTTTGTAGGTCAATTTACCTTCAATGATAACACTAGTGTTCTGTTCTTCTTCACTCATATTATTTACAAATTAATTTAATTTCTTATTGATAGATAATATTAAATGGTTAACAGATTCACCAAGTTTATATTTCATTAAATATTCTAGCAACTTTGGTTTTCCTTGTTCAAAGTAATCAAACCATAATACTAATCCTTTCCTTTTTAGTAAATTAATTTTAACATTGTTCTGAGTTTCCTTAAAACTAGAGGTGAGTCAATGGCAAAGCACAACATTTTCCATTCTGATATTAATGGAGTTTTAAAAATGCATTTCTTAACTGTTTTAAGAAGTGATTTCATATATGCAGTTTAAAGACTGAAATAAATTCCCTTCTATGTTAAATGTTATTAACTAGATGAAAGGATTGTTACATATTTCTAATTTATCTTATTTGATAAACGTATGAGAATTCAGTAAAATCTGCTTCTGAATGATTTTCCATTTACTAGCATAAGTTGAGTCGATCCAGAGTATAATAGAGTTAAAATCTGCAGCAATAGAATAAGATTCTACTTGGAAGCTAATACCACCAAACTCCCCTAACCTTATATGATTTCTGTAAGCAATTCTCAACTTTTTAGGATACCATATGAATGAAGTTAACATGTTTACCATTTTCTTCAAAAGTTTTTGTCAGGTATTAAAACTATTGAATTCAATATGTATATAATCTTGGGTGCTGTAATCATTTTAATAAGTACTGACATATCCCTAAAAGTAAAAAAAAAAAAAAAATTAATACGAAGTGACACTTCTTCTATTATTTTTTCAAAATTATTATTAATAATCTTACTCACATCTTAATAGATGTTTTATTCCTAAATATGTTAGTTCTTTTCCTTCCCAATTATATTTATATGTATTTTTAAACGTGTCTATATTAAATCAATGAATGCTGATTTATCGACCCTATGTAAGTGAAAGCTTACAATCCCTAACATTTGGAACAGCAATTTTTTTACCAGGGAAAAAAATTGCTGTTCCTCAAAACAAACAAAAACAATTTAAAACAATACATAAAGTGGGGGGCTTTGCCCCCCACACCCGCTACTTAAATATACCAAGTCCAAGATCACACTACAGTGCTGAAAATGGCTAAGTAATTAAGCAGCCAAGCAAATTCTTTCCCAGAGAAATAATTCGCTTAAAAGCCACTTTGCTGTTTTGCCTTTTCTTTCTTTTTAGTTCGATCAAGGCACATTCAAAAGAATGCATCTTCAATCACTTAATAGGCTCCATTTTTAAACTTACTATCTAGTAATCTGTTTAACCCTAAAGTATCAGTTTTATTATCATTAAATTTCATCAGCTATACTGTTTGAACCTTTTCAATTTCCTCATGTGTTTCTTCAATTAAATAATGTAAATGTACAAGTAGAAAACAAGAAGGTGCACCATGTGCTGCAATACGTGAATGAATAAAAGTCCTGTCCTTGAAAAAGTAAAACCACATTTATTGTAGAAGACAAAAAAACAGCTGCAAAGTAAGCGCTTTTGCGTTATAATAAACGCTTCATTAGACATAAAAATGCTAAGAGTAACTCCCCTTAAATACATGTCATGATGTCACCACCCAATTTAAAACAACAAATCAGAACACTGAAATTCCACACATATACCTGGACAAGTTAAGAACAGACAAACAAATGATAACAATATAAAGACATCAATAATAAAATTGAGTACTGAAAATTAACAAACCATTCACATTACTGACAAAATTAATGTTGTAGTGGTCTACTAGGGTGATACTGGCTTTGACACTGAGCTTTTTAGGAAATCATGTTGGAGGAATAACCTCCTACATCGGACCAGCATGCACCCTAGGCATGTGCACCAGAATTTAGTGAGAAATCAAACGATAAGGGTATCTAAGTTGACATCTCAAGATAATGTTTTTGATCATCATAAGTCAGTACTAGCTAGGAATTTTATATCTAGAGGTTATAATCAGACACAGGTGCATGCAGAAATTGCCAGAGGTGACCTCTGTAGGGAGAACACAGGGGCACCGTTGATAAATAGATCATATCCTCATGGATCCACTAGAAAAAACAGCAATTCGACAACCATGAACAGGATAGTCATCCCCTTTACCAACAGAAACCATCATGTGTTGGATGTTCTTAATAGGAATTGGAGATTATTGATGGTTGATGAACGAATAAAGAGTTTGATTGATGAGAGACCTAGAGTAGCATATAGAAATATGCTGTCTCTCAACAGGCTACTTTGTTATGATAGGGCCCGTCAGAGAACCAGCAACTCACACAGAACAGGTACGTTTAGTTGCAACACATGCAATCAGTGCAAGTACATTTCTTGCTCTGATAATTTTATCCATCCCGCCACACGACGATCTTACAAGTTCAGTCGATATGCGGATTGCAAATCAACTAACTTGGTTTATGTTGCTGTTTGTCAAACCTGTAACATTTTTTACGTAGGCATGACAACAAGATCTCTAAGGGAACGCATAAGGGAACACATATATGCCATCAACAAGGGCAACACCACCAATGCCCTAGCCAAACACATTTTAGACCAAGGATGTTCCCACAGTTTTAAGTTTCAGGTTCTAGAACTAGTTCCCACTACTAGCCGACTAGGCAACGTTAGGAATATCACAGAAGAAAGGGAGGCCAAATGGATACTCAAATTACAAGCATATAAGTTTGGCCTGAATGATAGAGTGACTTTGAAGCCATTCTTATCTAGTAGACCACTACAACATTAATTTTGTCAGTAATGTGAATGGTTTGTTAATTTTCAGTACTCAATTTTATTATTGATGTCTTTATATTGTTATTATTTGTTTGTCTGTTCTTAACTTGTCCAGGTATATGTGTGGAATTTCAGTGTTCTGATTTGTTGTTTTAAATTGGGTGGTGACATCATGACATGTATTTAAGGGGAGTTACTCTTAGCATTTTTATGTCTGATGAAGCGTTTATTATAACGCGAAAGCGCTTACTTTGCAGCTGTTTTATTGTTTTCTACAATAAACGTGGTTTTACTTTTTCAAGGAGAGGACTTTTATTCATTCACGTATTGCAGCGCATGGTGCACCTTCTTGTTTTCTACTTGTGCATTCCTATTTTCATTTGGAGGTGCTTCACCTAGCAGGAACTGTTTGTTTTTCGTAAATAATGTAAATCTCCTATAATTAGTAAAATGTCTTCTGCTTAAAGCTGTACTTTAGATTGGCAATCCTTGTTAATTGAGAAACCATCAAATTTTCTTTGCTTCTTATACTATTAGCTAAGAGTTTGATAATTAATACAAATGGTAGTGGCAGATTTGGAATCTCTATACAGTTTTTTTTTTTAATATTCCAATAAATTGTTCTGGAAATGCAAATGCTTCTAAAAATTTAAATAAGCAGTTCCAATCTACTAAATCAAAAACTCTTTCAATATCTAAGCTAATTAGGGACAATATCTTATTCACTGCTTTTGCTAAATCATTAGCTTAGGTGCTACCTTTTTTATATTATCATACAATCATATATTTAAAATGAATCCTGGTTGATCTTTATTAATTAATTTAGTAGTTAGTAATTAATTTACAATTATATCTCTTAATCTTGTAGTGAAGATAGAAAGAAATAGTTTATAGTCTACATTAATAATGAAATGGGTCTATATGAGGAAACTAACTTATTAGCCATTCCTTGTTTAAGTATAGGTGAAATTCCAGAAAAATTCAAAGAGGGGTGAATTATTTTGTTGTTCTGAATAATTCTGAAAATATCATCCAGTAATTATAAAATATTTAACAAAAGCAGACTGCGTTATTCCATACTTAAAACATCTAACCCTGAAGCTTTACAATTTTCCCTTTCTTTTTAAAACTTCTTTAACTTCTATTGAGGTAATAAGCTTATTCAACAGAGATATTTGTTGGTCATTAAGTTTATTAGTAATATTTTTCTTTAAATACCTGTCAATATTTTAAATCATCAGGATTATTATTTTTATCTTTAAGATCTTCATAGATTTTTATTTAATATCAAGCATTTCCTCTGTCTGAAGTAAGCTTATTAGCAAGAAGATTTTGAATATTACTGATTTGCGCCTTTTTGTTTAACATATTACTTTTGAAGTCATTGCATAACTGTGCAATTTTATTTTTTCTAAAGCTCTCTCTACTTTATGCATTAAAACTGTTTTATAGTTTGTCGTTAATTTTTAATTACTTTAATATTATCTAATTTCTGTTTGTTGTTCAGACCTTGCTTTATGCATTTCATCCTGTGTTTCTAATAACTCTTTATCTAACTTTTTCATTTTATTACTAACTCATTATCCCCCTCTATCTTTAATATGAATTTCAAGGAGTCACATAGTATGACTTTACTAACCTGACCATTATCATACAAACATTAAAAAATAATTTCAATTTGCGACTTACGATAACTTTTTAAAATTCTTTCAATTTCAACATATATACTGGGATTCTATAAATAATCTGAAATTTACTTATATTCATTAATATATTAATTCTTATTTCATTATGATCAGATAAAGGATAAGGGATATTTTAATAATCAGATAAAGGTCAATGAATAGTTTTAAAATAATGCACTTTATTATGTACACCTGCAGAGACATAATCCTATTAATTATAGTTTGTGTCCCATGTGCATAAGAGTAATGAGTGAAGAACAATGACTTATCTTCTGCTTTTATTATTAAATCAACTAAAGTATTATTACTAATCCATCTGTTTAGTGCTTTTACTGATGCCAGAATTCATCTTTCTTCTGTTCACTTGTATCTTCTATATTAGATTGGTAGTTAAAATCCCCTGCTAAAATGAAACTACCCTTTCAATAACTTTGCAGTACATTTAAGTGATCTTTAGCCACTCTTGCACTTATTCCAAGTATCCATTAAAATTAGCTAGTGTGTAGAGTTCACCATTATATTTAATTATTGCAAATGTATACATTCCTTTGGGGTCATTAATGTATTTCATGACCATAGACATTACAGTAGATGTTTATCAATGTATAGTAGTTCCTTTTCTCTTTTTTTTTTTTGGTTATACTAAGCAGATGATAACATTTCATAACCTAAGCTATTTAATTATATATATATATATATATATATATATATATATATATATATATATATATATATATATATATATATCAAGTGAGTCCCCTGCAAGAATATGTCTCTTCTATTTAATTTTAGATATCTCATTAATGAATACCTTTTGTTGCCATAATTTAATCCATTTACAGTAATAGAAAATAGATTAAAACTCTCCATGCTGTGTATTTAAAAAGATTTATTTTAAAAGATAATATAAATCATTTATCTACCATATTAGCTGAATTGCATATAAGACTGTAATGTGTTCCTCCAACACTATCTAAACATTCCACATTTTTTGAATTCTTCCTTTCTACAAGCAAAACTACTAAATAACAAAAACATAAGAAAGTCTACAGCATTAACTGTATATATTATTAATAAAACACAACCTACCATGGATACCAAAGTTAATGGTTTGCCTACTATGCTAGCTCTCTACCTAAAATTTCAAGAAAAACTAGGCAAATGCTACAGTGACTTACCATTGTTTAATATATTATATATAAGTTAAAAATAAGATTCTATTAAATTAGTCATATATTTTGACATTTAAAATTATTCATCCATTACTGCATAAAAGTTTAATAATCCTTTTCTGTTAATCACAGATATTAAATAATCCACCATATAGTGTACAATGTATCTATTTATGCAACAGCAGTACAAATTATCCAATACATATTCCTAAATGATTTACTTATTCAACATTATTATAACTAAATCTCTAAACAAATAAGTAGAACAAATTGGGACCTGACTAGATAAATATATCTGTAAACTTTCAGGTGACAGGAAATCTTAATCTTAATCTTAGTTTTGTCATGCTAAATTGTTATACAAAAAGAAAATTAAGGCGAATATTTATTCATCATGCTAAAAGATATATGCATATTTTATAGATCTAACAAAAGCTTTGAATTCATTTTAAAAGTACAATTGTCTATATCTCAAAATTTTGTAACACTATTAACATGATAAATATCAAATTATTTAAATATTCTTTAGTTTATTAAACTAATTCTAGCTTATTTGTCTAATTATTCTAAATATTTTAATTATAGTTAATAACTAAATATTAACTAATGTAGTCTGGATGGTGCAGTGCTGCGGTGGTAGCATTGTCGCCTGACAGCAAGAGGTTCTCAGATTCGATTCTTGGCTGGAGTGCCTTCTGTGCAGAGTCTGCATGTTCTCCTTGCATTCATGTGGGTTTTCTCCAGGTACTCTGATTTCCTCCCACGTTACAAAGACATGCGTCTGGAGTGCTTCTCCCAGGGCCTCTGCTGAAAATTGGCATTGTTTCAAGTTGGACTTTCCCAGTAAACAAATGTTGAATAAATAAAATAATTCATAAAAATATGTATATTACCAATTTTCAAAGAGAATCAAGGGGGATTCAATAAAGCCTACACAACCACATAGAATTTTAGATTTCACTAAGCACTGTGTAAAGGTATGTATGCCTGTGCAAACAAGCTAAACACTGTAACATGCTAATTACAGCATAAGCAGCTGAATTACATGCTAATTAACCAATCTAACAAGGTGGAGCTGTTCAACAAGCTATAAAGTAACCATGTAGACTCCATGCTGGTGATCGCAGTGAATTCCAAAACATTTGGAATACAGCTATGTAAGAGTCTACACGGGCAGAATAAAAAGTAAAAGGTGTGAGATTTTTACAGAACTGACCTTAACATATGACAGCATTAGATACAGGCTGGAAGCAACAAAAGGAAAGTAACAATAGGAAGATAATCCTTTTTTGTGCCATACCAGAAATGCAGCTTTGCTCCCTCACCCCTAAATGAACAGTACACTTATAAGTAATGCAGACAGATAAAAGTGCAAAAGTGTGTGCTAATCAAAATAAATATAAAAAACATAAAACAGACTATTCATGTTTACATGTCAGCATATGCAATATATAGTTGACAAAATGCAAGCATATTATGTAAAAAATCAATATGCCTCTGTGCAGTTATATCGCAAAGTAATATCCTTTCATCTGTGTTCAAAACATAAGCAATTCAGCTCCTAGCTACATTGTTGCCTTCTGGTGTAGATTCAGGGCTGTCAGCATGATGAAGATGCAAATGAGTTTGGAACTCATTAGAAGGCTGAATCCCAAATCCTTGGCTCCATGTATCAGATGTAAATATACTGCAGGCACTCCCTCAGTGTTTGTATTTAATGGCTGGCAACTGTGAATGCTTACATCAGGTGGGTGTGTCAGGTTAGACTTATAAAGTGTTACATGTACATCTGCCAAGTTTGGAATTGCAAGTAAAAAGCCCACAATTCACAGGTTCTGTTTCATTAATATCCACTCTCCTCTTCATTTTTTGGCAATTTGTGTTTTCTCTGTCAGTTTTGTATTATTATTTTATTATTGTTTGGTCATTATTTGCTCAATGCATTGCTTAGTGGATGGAAAATGTGATTTAATGGAGAAAAATTAATGGCAGGTTTGACTGTGCTTATCTTGTTTACATGCTGTTGCACGGTGGTCAAAAGGGAGTCCATAAGAATGATTAGTAAATAATGGAATGTCGTGTAATTATTCCAGTGGCAGCATTTCTAAAGTATGACAGTACTGAGTCTGTGGAATGCATCCTGCTACTTATCTGACTCTGTGGCAGCAGGTGTTAATGCATTTAATCCAGTGATACATTCCTTTTTAGAGCCAGATGGTATTAGGTTTGAATACAGCTGTATCTAATACTTTTAACTAATTTTGCATTACCATGGTTGTGCTTTGGAGTGCAATGCACACCATTGTGTAATAATGCATTAAAGAAAAGACATGGGGAAGATAGGAAAATGGAGAAATGGAGAAACAGCTTGGGGGGCAAAGGTAAAGCAATCCAGGAATGTGCAGGAGGGAGACAGGAAAGAACCAGAGCTATACATTTCTTCAACAGTAAAAAAATATCATGTGCAGAATATTAGCTGAATTTGGACTGTCACCTCCAGAGACGGGTGCCCATACACTCATATTATACAGCCAATTGGACAGAATCAAGTGTGTCAAGAAGATGTGTGTGAAATTGAGAGCTATATACAGGACCTTTTTTGTGAGACAGGTGCACCTTTTTTGAGAGAGAGAGAGCGCGAAGAAGAAGAATGCTGGAGAAGGGACATAGGAATGTTTGGATCAGGTAATTTGATAGGTGAGGAAGCAAAAGCAAACAGACAAGACAGACAAGACAAGAAACAGGAACAGTGAGGGACACAAGAGGTTGGTGGGCATCATGGTTGTGGTGAGGGTGGGGACATCCAGAACCAATGATTATTAAGCTAGGTGACAGTGAGAATCAAATCCTCACCCACCACTGCACTGTCATCACTGTCGCCTCACACCACCGGTAGCTTGAGTGCCTGACACCTGCATCTCCTTCTCCTTGTATTATGTAAAATGAGGGAGAACAGCTTCTCCATCCATCGTAGGTATGCACCAACAGTGAAACATACATCCCTATACACCATACCTGGCATTCATCATGGGTGGTAAACTCACCACCTCTGCCACTGCTCCTGGAGGGAACCACTTTACTATCCTCCAGGGCAAGACTACCTGATTGGGCAAGTAGTGCAGGGGCAGCAGAGGGGGTGCTACCTGGTTGGCTGCCAGACATGCTGAGCAGTGCTGCCACAGCTGGTGGACTGGAGGCAGGTGGCGCCAATGGGGTCTGCCTACCCTGTTTTCCTATAGAGCATTTGGTGATGTGGTACACATGGATGACATGGACACATTTGGATGACATGTAAACAAATAAAAAAATAAATAAAAAAATAAAACACAATAAAATAAAAATAAAATGAAAAGAGAGATAAAATTTGGGGTGTGAGAAAAAAAGATAGCATTAGTACATTCATATGTGAAATACAATGCATTAATATATTTATTTGATGCTATTATCTTAACCTCTACTTTTAAGACTACCATCTTCTAACAGATAACTTTTACTTGTAAGACTACCAGCTCCTAATAGATGCATACTATAGTACATATTACAGCAAGTACCCCTTGAATTGTGCATATATTGCACATATTCATGTTACAATTATACAGATTACATTTTACAACTGGTCATTTGTGCCACTGTATAGAGATTTTAATGTAATTTCAATATAATTGCAGCATTAACATTATTGTTTACTTGGGAAGTTTGGTATTTTATCCCATGACCTCTAACTACAGTTAATATTGTACTGTTGGTTTGTGTTACAGACTAATGCATGCATACTTGCTATTACATTTGAGATATGCATGCTCAATTTGATATCATCATCATCATCAGACCCTTTTTCTTATTTTCTACAAGGGGTCAGAGAATTGTGTTAACTGTCTCCATCTCTATTGATTCAGTGTCACACTCCTGCCTTCTTCAACACTCATGCCTGACTGTTTCAGATCTTCTTTCACACAATACATCCACCTCTTTGCTGGACATCCTTGCTTCCTCTTACCTTCTTCCTGTCTGTCCCAAATCTTCCTCACCAGATTATCTTCTGCTTTTCTACACATGTGCCCAAACCACCGTAATCTGTTTTCTTTGATCTTTTCTGCAATTGGAGCTACTTTGGCTTTTGCACTTATGTCCTAATTTCTTCATCTGTCCCATAGTGTGCATCCTACCACTTTTCTTAGGCACTTCATTTCCATCACCTCTAGCTTCTTCAACTGTTCTGCCTTTACTGCCCAGGTTTTTGTACCATACAGTGGTACTGGTCGCACCACTGTCTTGTACACCTTGCTTTTCAGCTTCCTTGGCATTCTTCTGTCATAGACTACACCTGATACTCTATGCCAGCTGGCTGCAGCCCCTCTGATTCTAGATTTGACCTCTTCATTCAGACTTCCCTTCTCCTCAACCACCCCTCCCAGATACTTGAAGCTGTTTACCTGTTCCACTATCTTCCCTTCTATCTCTCTTCTCATGTTCCTCTGATTTCCCCAATTTTCTGCCATTACTACCATCTTATATGCACTTAGTTTCATCCCATGTGCTTTCAGGTTTGCGTTCCATTCTCCTATCCTTTGCTGAAGTTCTAGCTCAGAGTCTGCCTGTTCTGCTACACTGACTGCATACAGCAGCTTTGTTGACCTGTCCCCTCCAACTTGTTTGCTAATGTAGTCCATCACCAATATGAACAGCAGTGGGCTCAGAGATGAACCCTGATGTACACCCACTCCCACTGGGATCCCCCTTTGTGAGATCAAACACTCTTTGTACTTGAGTCACTGGGTCCTTCTACATAGCCTGAACTAATTCTACTAATGTTTCTGGGACTTCAAACCACCATAGTACTGCCAAGATTAGCTTTCTTGGGACCTTGTCATATGCTTATCCAAGTCTAAGAATGCCCAGTTGGACTTTGCCCTCATTTCAAAATTCTTCACAAGTATCTGTCTCAATGCACACACTGGGTCAATTGTGCTGTATCCTGACCTGAATCTGAACTGTTCATCTCCCATCTTATATTCTACTACTCTGTGTATCCTTTTATCAATCACTCTCTACAGAAATTTCATGCAGTGTGGTAGGAGTTTGATCCCTCTGTACTGTCCACTGTTGTGGATGTCCCCTTTGTTCGTGTACACTGGCACAAGTATGCTTATTCTCCAGTCATCTGGGATACACCTTTCTCTCCACACTATTATTAGTACCCTCATGAGCCATTTCTCTCCTGTCTCACCCAGCATCTTTATCATATCTGCTGTCACCTCATTTGAACCTGCTGCTTTCTCTGACTTCATCTTCCTTAGTGCTGTTCTTACTTCTTCTAGGGTGGGCTCCTCTTCTTCTCTAATTGTAGGCTGTTTCTTGGGCAGTACAGCCTCTGTGAGGTTTTCTTCATTCAGAAGCTACTGGAAATACACCTTCTATCTGCCTTTGATGTCCGGTGGACTGGTAAGCAGGTTGTTGCTGGCATCCCTTTTGAATGGTGCTTACTATCTTCTTTATATTTCTGTCTTTGCCTTGCAACCTGATTAAGTTTCTTTGTGCCCCTTACTGAGTCACTTTCCAGAAGATGGTAGAGTGCCTCTGATGCCCTATTCTTTGCTACTACAACTCCTTTCTTAGCTTCTTTTTTTGCCAGCTAGTAGTCTTTCCTAGCCTTGTCAGTCTTTTCTATCTCCCATTTCTTCCTGCACTCCTTCTTTCTTTTAATGACTTCCTGGACTTCTGCATTCCACCACCAGCTTTCCTTATGCACATTATTTCCATACCTGCCTGGGCCACATATCTTTTCTGTATTCCTAACACATGCTGTTTTAGGCACTGCCACTCCTCTTCATCTCCACCTATTTCCTCCTCTTCGTGGGGTGCTAGAGCCCTGAGTAATTCCTTGAACTGCTGTACTTTCTCTCCAGTCAACTTCCAGGTCTTCAGCCTGGTCTCTGTTGATCTTAGAGCCTTCTCTGACCACTGCTTGCACCTGATTGTGGCAACTAATGGTTTATGCTGTGGGCTGACTTTTTTACTGGGGATGACTTTGCAATCATGGATTCTTCCCCAGTCCTTTTTCCTTACTAGGAAGAAGTATACGTGAGTTGCATGTTGGCTACTCTTGTATGTGATCTTGTAACTGTCTCTCTTTCTGAACCATGTGTTGGCTACTATCAAGCCATTTGCCAGAGAGAAGTCTAGAATGCCTTTTCCTTCTTTATTCCTGTTACCCCACCCATGTGGACCCAGGCAGTCCTCATATCCTGTTCTGTCTGTCCTGATATGTGCATTCAAGTCACCCATTATCAACACCAATTCATGCTGTCCTGCTTTATCTAGTAGATCCTGCAACTGCTGTCTGAATGCATTCTTTTCCTCACTATCACAACCTTGCTGTAGAGCATATGCTGAGATTATGAATACTGCCCTATCATTACACTGGAGTTGGATTTCCATGAGTCTGTCATTAATTATGATGATATCCCTCACTGCATTCTGAAGCCTCTCTCTCACCACAATTCCTACACCATTTCTTGCCTGTTCCACACCTGAGTAGTAGATTCTGTATCCCAAGCCAAGTAGCTTTGCTGCACTGCCCTTCCATCTCATCTCTTGGATACATAGGATGTCCAGCCTCCTCTGTATCATCATGTCATCCACTTCCAAGCTGCATCCTGTCTGTGAACCTACATTAAGCATATCAATTCTCAGTTAATTTTTGGCAGGTTGGTTTATCTTACATCCAGCTTTTGCTCAACAGAGCTAAACAGGTAACCTGGGCTGGGCAAATAGACACTGGCCAGCCAGTAGCTTATTGGCTCAGGCCTGCTGGGCTTTATGGCAGGCACACACTGGCCAATAGGGGCACATATACCCCTGCCACCATTAGCAAGGGTCCCTGGCATGGGTGAGAGTAGGCCAGGTCCTCAACCCACTTATCACCAGTAACTACCCATGCCCATTTCTGGCAACATTAGTCAACATGACCACCAAATCACCTAGAGCCATATTTTATACCATCAAGTGGCTAGCCCTGCCATGGCATGCAGTCTGTGATCTGTGTTCTCCTATTTTGAAGATACTGTGCACCAAAGTAGATGCCCAAAGTTGTTGGTCTTTACAACTCTTCCCCTATAGGGCATCATGTAGAGTCTGTGCTGCTGCCCACAGCTCCATTCATTGATGCGTTTGAGATGGAAACACTCAGCATGTTTTTTGGACATGTGGGAAACTCCACAGTGACACAGGGAAAACATGCAAACTCCAAACCGACATTGGTTGGAGGTCAGGATCGAACCTTGTACCTTGTGCATGGAAGCCAAAGACTCAGGTTGAAGAACTAGACATCGGCAAGCTAGTGGCTTACTGACCCATGGCTGCTGGGCTTTATGGCAGGCACACACTGACCAATAGGGGCATGTGCACCCCTCACACCATTAGCATGGGTCCCTGGCATAGGTTGGAGTAAGACAGGTCCTCAACCCACTTATCAATGCTAACTACGCATGCCCATTTTGGCGACATTAGTCAACCTGACCGCATCACCTAGATCCATATTTTAGACCGTCGAGTGGCTAGCCATGCCACAGTGCACAATCTGTGATCTGTGATCTCCTATCATAAGGATAGGACACCACAGTAGAGCAACAGAGCGGTTGTCTGTGTAACTCTTCCCCCTATAGGGCACCATGTAGAGTCTGTGCTGCTGCCTACAGCTTCATTCATTGGTGAGTTTTAGATGGCAACTCTAAGCATGTTTTTGGAGGTAGGAGGAACCCCACAGAGACACAGGGAGAACAAGCAAACTGTAAAAAGGCATTGGTTGGAGGTCAATTTGATACACGCTCAATCTGATACAACTCTATAAAATACCACAACAGCTGTCTTTAACTTTTACTGCTACAATAACAGTACTTTTCTGCTGCATGCATACCACATACTTCACTCATCCTCATCAATGTAGCACCATGGGTTCTCACACTGACTTCTCTTTCATTGGCAGGTGTGGAAAAAACAAAACAGAATACCGTTATGAATACCAGTCTTGCCTATATACAGCTTGCAAGTCTTACACATACTCTATTTATTTTATACACATGTGTGGGATGTCCTCTATCCTAAAATTCTCGATCCAGGCATAGAGGATTCCTCTCTTCCTCCTCTGGAGGTCATTGTAGTGATGCCTAGATTGGTTACCAGTGTGGAAATATCAGTGGCACTGGTTACAACCCGGAGTAAACTATCCCAAGCCTCTGACATATACTGGGATCCAGAATAGTCCACCTGCAGTAGCCTGGCACTGTGGTGTTTATCTAGGAGGCCAACAAAAATTTTGGACTCCTAGGCACCTCATCTCAGAGCCCTAAATGCCACACCCTCTCTATGAACATTTGCTATGTCTACCACAGATCAAGAGCAATGGAGAATGATGGTTTCCCACCATTTCCAGTTATTGCATTTACTGGGAGTGTGCACACTGTTTGACAATGCTGTGCACCACTTACCATCATGCAAACAAAACACTCAGCAGTATGCACATTCGTGCTCTGCATTTGCTTGATGGTAAACAGTGCACAGCAGTAGCAAGCAGGGAAAAATTACACAGACAGTTGTGTATGAATGTTAGGCAAATGTGAAGGCCGTGCCAGTCCAGATAGCAGAAATATACTTGCAGGAACATAGTACAAAGTATGCACACAGTCATACATTTGATAATAAGTGTGATAATACACAGATAAACAAATAAATAAATAATAGAGACAATATTAGTGTCTCAGCCCTCATGCATATAATTAATATCATCTACACTATGTCAAGTGTTAAAAGTTAGAGTGACTTTAATGGGAATTGGAACAACAATAAAAGTGCAATTAATATGCTACAATTAAACCCAAGACCATGTGTATGGCAGTCCTACACTTACACCTGTTGCCAAAAGAGAGTTGAAATAACACCTGTTCATGTTTCAGTACATTGCTATAAGCTGCAATGTCACAACAGTGAAAAAAGTTGCACACCCTGCACTAAAACCCAGAGCCATCTGTACCCCAGCCCTACACTTATTCCTGCTGCCACAGGACTAGTTACATGACATTCGCTATTGTACTGTAATCATTGTTAAGATCTCACTGTTAGCCATCATGCAAAGCCATTTACTAGGTTTGCATGGTGCCCAGTAGCATTAATTGAATGTATCCAGTTTCTACTTTTACTGTCTACTTTCTGGTGGTTCAATTGTCTAGTTTGCACACTGCTGCACTTTTCACAAATGAGAAAAGCACAGTCAAGGCTGACATTCTTTTCCCTCTGGTTTCTGTGTTTGCAGTAAGCAGTGTATCTTGCAAACAAAAAAAGAAAAAGAAAAAAAAAATGGAGAAAAAGCAATCTCTGACATAAACAGTAGAAAATGTTAGTACACATGATATATTTCTAGAAAGGTCTGGATTTCAACTCTCACTCTAATACACCTTCAGAAAATGGAATGAGTGCCTTATCTCTTTTTACCACACAAATAGCTTTGCAGCAAAGAACTGAAGTTAATCTTCACACAACCAACTGCAACATAATGTACACTGATATCAAACTATAACTTGTTATTTGTACATTTATTATATTTGGATGTAGTGCTCTTAGTGATCACATAACCTGTTTATATATCTTTCTTTGTTTTTTTGGTCATTCATCAGTTATCTGACCAGTACTCTAAGACATGCAGTATGTAAGCTATTCTATATAATTATCCTTAAAATGTGTAAGGATATTAACTGGGAATAATATGATATGCAGTTGCCAACATCTGAAGGGCAGGCTGGATGGTACAAACAAGCACAGACTGTGCTTTTGGAGGGGGGGCAAAGGTGAGTTACTGTTATGGCACATACAAGGGTACACTGTTCTTTTGAGTGGAGAAAAAAGCTGAGTTACTTTTACGGCATAAACAAGCATAGACTGTTCTTTTGGGGCAAGCAAAGGTGGCTACTGTTGTGGCACAAATAAGAATGGACTTTTCTTTTGGAGTAAGCCAGGTGAGTTACTGCTATGGCACAAACAAGGATATGTTTCTCTTGTTACTCTCCTTGCTTTACATTCCACCCGTTGTTAGTGTTTCACATCTCTAGGCTGTTTTATGTTTCTCCAGTGGGTAATACTGACTGGCTACCTTTTCTGTTTTATCTGGAAACAGTTATTTTGTAGTTATGTGATATGTATGTATATTATACTACTGTTGTCTTTTAGGACACCTACAAGTAAGTCACACAGGTGTGTCAGTCCACAGAGAACCCCCTTCATCGATACTGAACCCAAAGTCATAGTCAATGCATTTTGGTAGCATGGTGCTTTTCTCCTGGAAAGGGGGGTGGGGAGATATGGCCCATAGGATGCAAATATATCAGCAGACTGTTTATGATGGCAATGCCATGAATGGCCACAGCAGAGCATATGAACACGTGTGGCACAGGGCCACTGTCATCATAACATCTGTAAGGAGCAAGTAGCTGCAGTGGGCCATGACCAAATGGTTTCCAGGGAAAGGCCTGCTAGGGAACCAAAACTAACCCTCAATGAACAGTTCCTGGCCAATCTGAGAAATCTAGACAGATCCAAAGAGAGTTCAGTACAGCATGTCATATCATACCTATCTGGAACACATAATCTGAGAGGTCAGTCTTATCTCTCTTCATATAGTCCAGTGAGGTATGACTCAAGTCATTTACTCCAACACTGAGTATGACAGAGATTGAACTGTGGTTGCTGTTGAGAGACTTGAGTGTGTATGTAACTTTGCAGATCCTGATACCTGACACCTGACAGGCAGCTGACCATGACTTACTCCTTGTACAACCTGGTGAGGGGGACATCTGTTTGTCTCACTATGTATTCGCCTATGACCAAGACATTGGTTTTGAGGTGTTTTACCTTAATGGCTTAATGAGTGAGACACTGTTATGGTTGTTTTTATGTCCAGTGGGTTCCATTGGGACAGTCATGTGTGCAGAAGGTTTGCATTTGTGATGTCTCTGCTCTTTTGGAAAACTTCTAAGGAGTACCTCTGTGTATGTGGGTTTATGTGTTATGCACTTGGTTTTTTGAGAAGTTGAAGTGCCTATGCTGACAACCTGTTTGATATCTGTTTTTTTTTTGTTACCTGAGAGAGTGAGAGAGAGAGAGAGAGAGAGAGAAAGCATTTATCCTAGATTCATTGTATACTTGCATCTCTCACATATTGTATTGGTAAGCTTTAGGAAAACATGGCAATAGAAACCTAGCTGTGTAAAAATACAAGTGCCATTATTAAGCCTGTTTAGATGGTCTTTGTTAGCAGAGCAATTTTGTCAGCAGCAGCAACTGGGCTTGTCTGGGAGGTACGTAGGTGCCACCCTAGAGGCTGTAATGGGCTCCCACTGTCTGTAAGGCAGTGCTCTTCAATGACTCTGTTCAATTGTAACCTTGCCTGCTAATTGGGTGATTGTACAGTTGCCTCTGAGCTGGCACCTATGTCCCTCATGAACAGAGCCAATTGGTGCTGCTCACAAATGCACTCTGCTAAAAACAGCCATCCAGCTATGCTCAATAAGGCTACTTTTGTTTTTATACAGCTAGGCTTCTACACACCCTAGTGCTATTGTACTATTAGCCTAATTTGAACCTATGTAGTTATGTGCATATCCAGGCTTCACAACTGGTTGAACTCCACATGGCCTGCTGATGTCATCTACTATAAGTTCACTTGCAGCTGTATTCTCACTGCAGTAAAGTGTGTGCTCGTCTAAACAGCAGAACAGATGCATGCATCCCGCAGTTACTTTTCCACTGCCATACAATGAAAGTATGTTTACACTTGCTCATGCCTAGACATCCATTTCATACAGGCCTTCCAACCTTTTGTCTCTCACATGGTCTGCTGATACTATCCACTATAAGTTCATCTGCACTCCAACATAAGTTGGACTTGAGCTGTGGCTCTTATGTTAAGCATTGCTTGTTGTAATCTGTGTATCTTAGATTGGTATGGGTTCTATTCTCATTGCAATAAATTAAGTATTATTTTCTGTAATCTGTGTACCTTAGATAGGTAGTGTTTTCTATAATCTGTGTATTTTAGAAAGGTAGGGGTTCTATTTTCATTGCAGTCAATTGCTGTTGCTTGACATTACCATTTTTACACCAGCATGTGGAATACTGTTATCTTGTCTTCAACAAGCACTGCTGATTTCATCAGCTATAAAGTGCTGTCTGATACACTACAAGTCAGGTTTTAGGTGTGGCACTTGAGTAAAGGACTGTGTTGTGTGGTATCTGTATTTAGACAAGTAAGGGTTCTATTCTCACTGCAGTCAACTGGGGGTGGTGGTGCTTGAGCTCTTGCTTGACATTATAAAACGCCTTTTCAACCAGCATGTTGAACACTGTTATTGTCATATTCTCCTTACTAGGCACTGCTGATGTCATCAGCTATAAAGTGTTGTCTGACACACTCTAAATCATACTTGAACTGTGGAGCTCACATAAAGTGCGGTGCTCTGTAGTCTGTGCACCTCTGATATGTAGAGGTTCTACTCTCACTGTAATCATCTGCTTATACGAGCTAGTGCTTGACATTATAATGAACATTTTACACCAGCATGTGGGACAATATTATCTTGTCCTCAATAGACACTGCTGATGTCATCAGCTATAAAGTATTGTCTGGCACACTCCAAGTCAGACATGAGCTGTGATGCTTGCCTTCAATACAGAGTTCTGTAGTCTGTGTACTTAGGTTGGGAAGCATTCTATTCTCACCCATTCAACTTTAAGGGTGTGTGTTTGTGCTCTTGCTTGATATTACAGAGACCTTTTTATGCCAACATGGGACAGGGATACTATCACCTTTTCCTCAAGAGACATTACTGATGTTAGTTATATTACATTTGTGAGACAGGAATACTATAATCTTGTCCTCAACAGACACTGCTGATGTCATCAGCTATATTACATTTTGAATAGGTAATACTCCCACCAGGGCAGGGTCAGAGAATGGTCTGGGGGCCAGACAGAAGTCAAGTCATACTATACAATAAAGTTTACAGTAACATGGCTTTCAATCTATGCACATACATCATGGCATGCTGTGTAGGACATATGTTGTCTTGCTGACAAAGCCCTATTGTCTCTCCATCTGCTACATGCATTTGTTGAGGTACATGTAAAAAATGAACATTATACTGTATTAGTGCTGTAATGAGATTTGAATACAGTACTGTCATGCAATTCTAAGATGTCAGTATGTCGGTGTGACTTATGATGTGCACAACATAGGCTTTCAATAGTAGTGTGAACACTTGGTGGTCAAAGGTCAGATTGCTATCTAAATGTGTTTGCAGTGCTTGCATCACTGGGATTCCTCATAGCAGGACTGTTTTCAAAACTGTGATTAACATGGAACCCCATTTTTCAATTGGACAACATTATAAACACACATTCTGTATTTGTTTGCAGATTGTGTGCCTTTGTCACCATTCACTTGTGTGTCTTAGCTCCTCCTGCACTATGTTATCACCAATGATGGACTTGATAATTACATACAATATGCAAGAATCAGCAAACTTGTTAAGCCAAGGGCCATACACTTTAGCTTGAACTGTCAATAAATATAGTTCATACACTGAAGTGCCAAGCACAGATCCCTGGGATTTGCCAATAGTGTCAGCTCTACTAGTACAGGGTGATTCACTAACTGTCACATGATGTGTTCTGTCAGTGAGACATTTGCTTACCCATCCCCTGATGTAAGGTGTAATCCCCAGCTTGGGGGTTTTCTCAATGATACCTGCATATGTAATTGTGTCAAAACCCTAGGCCAGATCACAATATGCAGTATACACTGTCTTACCTTCCTCAATGCCTATCACACAGAATCAATGTGCTGTGACAACATCACAGATCACATATGGTGTGACCCAGTACGTACACCTTCCTGATACAGTAGAATCCACTATTCAACACACCCTCCACATGGCCTATTTTCCTGTACAAGGGTGTACATCAACAAGCATCCACCTGAGTTGGGGGGGGGGCAACACTTGATGCATGCATGCATAGAGACAGCCTGACTCGCCTCTATTGTGAGTTAGACCAACATGTCATCATACATGTGTACGAGTAATATTCTAGGTGTATGCAACAGTCCTGTGTGAGTTGTCACTTCTGCATCAGGCCTTTTACATCTGATAGATGTCCTCAAAGAAGTCATTGAGGGCCTGCATGATGACAACAGTGTCATCTTGTAGAACTTAAACAAGTTAAGGGATTTGACAAGAAGTCAAAGTGTGGTATTCAATTAACACTGTCACATGTGGCCATTAACATCTATATCACAAAATGGTTAGACCAGTATGTATGACATAAGTGACATCTCACAATGTTGAAATGTGTGATGTGACATATATCTCAGGTCCAGTGATCAGGTCAGTTGCTAGGCCCTTACCTGTCCCTTAGTTAAGTGATGGACATCACAGAGGACATACACATACTGTGTACAAACAGCTGCCTGAAGGACTACAGCTTGTGGGCAATCACTGACTCCAACTGTGTTATTAGCATAATGGAAACAGTATCAACACATATCAGAGACTGCTGCCACAGTCATGACAAAACCTGTATTGATGAGATACATGGAAGGATGTGTTGCATCAGGAAACAGACACACTACCCCAAGTATAATGTGGACATCACAACTTATAGTCAGACCAATAGGTATGTCACTTGTGTCCTGGGGTAGAGGGTAAGTGGTGCATCCACCAACATGTGGTCACAGTGCTGACTACTCCCCCGACTGTAACTCAAGTACTGGGTATGTGATGGGCATACACATCAGAGGGCTTGCTAACATCATGGTTCCTAGCCTTCATCACATCAGTAACTGAGTACAATGCACCCTTCTCCATGTACCTCTCTACACATTTTCAAGTGATGTGTAACTGCAGTGTACCACGTTTTTCACATGCACTATCACATAGCGTATTGTCCATATTTAGATATTCTTTCTGTGGAATATACATGACTGTCTGATTGTGAGGAACACCAATCAATTTGTTACACCAGAAGCATATGTGCTGCCTGTTCACCTTATGCTCATGCTGCACACATAGGTGTTTGACAACATTAATGCAATGTGTATCATTTGTGACAGTGTGACTTGTGCCATAGATATATACCTTGCACAGAAGGCAACTAGGCTGTAGTCCCATACTGTCAGATACTGGTTTAGCAGTGTCCCTTCTAACAACTCCTACAGATATTAGAGTACCAGGGCAGTGTGCGTGGTAACCCTCATAGAGTGTGGATATATCATACTAGTTGTCCAGTGTGTGCATGTAGGCTCATCTGTTATCACTCCACATCACTTATGTTATGTCAGAGGCATGGGATTAGTGGTGGTATTATTCAGATCATGGTTGGCTTTCATAATGTTTTCCATAATCCTTTACCTGTGGCCACCATGCTGGTGACCTCTGCTGGAAGAACACTCATATTCAGCTATATCAGTTTGCACAGCTCCTAATATGCACTTTACCTCAATTGTATGTCAGATCCCTGAGAGATGTCTTCTGCATTACTCATGTAAGGAATCTTATCTCACATACACATACTCCCCATTGTTATGTCACCTTGTGTGACAATCACAGACAACACATTTTCACTGTATAGTCTATACTGTGCCATATAGAAATGTGCTTGGGGTTGCTGCTACAACCATCTTCCATTGACATGCCCTCCTGTGGTGTCATGCAGGAGTTTTACCTATACTCTTTCCCTGTGTTCATTCCTACAATTCATCTGTGTCCCTATTCAATGCACACACTTCCCCTAAGTGATCATTTTACATGACAGTCCCATGTTCTGTTACAGATCATTAACACAGCTTCAGTACAGAATGCCAGGAATGGGATATCACAATATTCTGCACTATAGATACACTGTCCTGTACTGTGTTTGGACCATATATTTCATATTCATTCCTCTCAACTGTCCAGACATTCCCAGGAAGTCCAGATGTTTTCTTTATCAAATATGTGACTTCCTGCCATATCACTGGGATGATCTCTGGACTGATGTAACTCAATATTGCAGACATTTTGGTGCATACCTCTCAACTATCCTGATCTGTGCAGAACATCCAGATTTTGTCTCATATTTGCGATCTTTTCCTCATAACATGTTGTTTTCTTAGCAAATCATTAGCATGTTAATGCAGAGTGCAGTCAGTAACTCATGACTGAGATTTGTGTTTCAAACTTCATGCTATTTAGTAAGTTCACACTAATGTACAACCTATATATGTATCAACTTCATAAGTATGGACGTGGACTATTAACAATCTGTCCATATTCTGGTCCTTTGCCCCCCCCCCATTTTATGGCTTTGTCCACATTTTTCGCTCTGAAAGGTTAAGAGAATTAGATTTGAACACATTCCCATGTGACATCTATGTTAAATATGCCCCAATTACTGGTTATTTGTCCTCTCAGTAAGTTTGCCTCTGTGCAGATATGTTGCAATAACAGAATAACAGCTATTTGTACAGCCATATCTCTTAAATAGGTTCATACTAGGCTATCTGCCCTAGGGCATTTATAAGCCTAGCCAGAGTGTGTTTGGCTTTCTCCACACATTTTAAATTAATTTTGCTATGCCTTTTTTTGAGGTTAGTATACTGTGCCTCTGTCTAACAGTGACACAGAAGTGATTAATGTTCATAGGTTCATACTAAGCTAACTGCCCTTGCGAGCCATTGTAAGCCTAGCCAATTATCCCTTGTGAGATTTGAACCCTGCACTTTGTGTTTGTAAGGCAAACACCTTAACCATTAGGCCACCCTCCCATCCCTGTACAGATTTTTTCAGAACATCCAGATTTTGCCTCATATTCATATTTTGGTCTATTTCTCATACAGTTATTGTTTTCTGGCAAATCACTGGTAAATTATTGAGGGTTAAATTCAGAAAATAGTGAAAGACATTTGGCTCTCAGTCAAACTTCATAGCCTTCAGAAAATTCATTCACATGCAAAACCTGTCATTCTATCAACTTTCTAAGTTTGTAAGAGCAATGTTTAATATAATAATAATTTACTATGTCTTAGTTTTCATCCTTTGCCCCCATATTATTCATGGATTTTGCTCATATTTCTTGGGCTAAGAGTTTCAGCAGTTTGGTGATCATTGTGGCATTCAGCACAAATCAGTGGACCATATGTGCTCTCCTTTACATGGAATCATACCTCTCAACTGTCCTGATTTTCACATAATGCCCAGATTTTTGCCTCATACTTTTGAAATGTTTCTCATAAAACATGGTTTTCTGGCAAATCCCTGGCAAATCATTGAGGACTGAAGTCTGGAAATAAATGCAGAAATCTGAGTTTCAGAATTCATATCCTTCAGAAAATTTATGCTAATGCAAATCTTGCTAGTGTATCAACTTTCTAAGTTTGCACGACCAATATTTTAAAAAGTTCCCCTATTTTGGGGCCTTTGTCCTTCCGTTATTTGTGACTTTGTCCAGATTTCTTGCTGTAAGAGGTTGAGAGGTATATGCACAGAATTGATATGGACATTCGTTTACAAAGTTTCACAACCAAGAATACTGTTTTGAGCCACCGCAAAACCTAGCTTAAGTGTTCCACACCTCATTAGTATGCATTGTGTGCTGCCATACACTGAGCACTGTCACTGTAACTTGTAAACACCTTGTAGGCTCTGTGTGAAACCAAAACATAATTTACTGAGTCTGCCAGGTAGTCTTAAAATGTTGATGAGCTCAGTCACAATAATTTCCAAAAATCATGAAAATGCAATTTTGTTCAAAAGCAACAAGCCTTTATTTGTCACAGACAAGTGATCCTCAGTAACAAAAATTAGAAATATTTTACAATGGTAAACATATCAGCTTTTATACACTTAGAAGTAGGTGTAGAAAATATAGATAGTGGGCATGATTCACGATGGCTTGAACAGAGTCTAAGAGTCGTGTAAGACTCCATGCAGCCATAGCGATCCAGGGACAGCCCGAAATTCCATATAAGAGACTAGCTAAAATGCCTCTTACACAGACTGGGCTTGGATATGCTAATTACTTCACTTGCAGCTGAAAGGCATGCAAATGAGGTAGATTAGCAATCCATGAAGCTGAAACCAGCCCGTGTAAGAGTCGTGTTAGGTACAGAAATGTACTCAGTTGACAACTGAGTACATTTCTGAAAATAACACAATGGAGCCATGTCAGCTCCAAATAAAGTGTGCATAGGTGTCAGGCAGCATGCCAATGGCCAAATATGTGGCCATTGGCATGGTAACCCGATGCAAACATGAAAAAATATAATTTTTTTTGGCTGCGCTATATAAAACCTAAAAATAAAGGTTTTAAACCCACAAATGTGGGTTTTATGCAATGCATGGATTTACAATGCAGGGACTAGCAGACCGAAAACAACATCGCCACCGTTTAGTGGTTGCTAAGGGGGAAGCTGAGTGTAAGACACGTAACTAAGCATTAGTAGGCAATCTTATGTAAATGAGTGTTAGGATACTGAATCTCACTGTCACATAGCAAATGAGCACATTCTGAGTAGTGTAAGAGTTAGATAAGGGGGAGTAACAGAGTAGGAGATAGGTGACATCACAAGGGGGGAATGTCATAAAGAAATGAAGTTCATTGGAGGAAAGTGTTATGTGAAAGATGTCAGTCACACATCATAGAAAGAGGAGTGTCAAGAGATAAGCATGGGAAAGTCAAGAAATGGAAGGTGTACACTGTGGCTAACACCAAAGTTTCTTACTGGGCGTGCATGCGTGCGTGTGCACACCGAGAGGCGTGAGTAAGACAGTGTGCGCGTGTGTAAGCGTGAGTGCACGCGTGTAAGGCAGAGTAAGCATGTAGGAGGCTGTTTACAGACTTGTAAGACTGTTTGCGCTGGTGTGCGCGCATTTTAACTCGAATAAGCAGATTCTAGTCCGTGTAAGCATGTGTGCGCGCGTGTTAGCCACTGTGAGTGCATTTCCACTGGTATGCGCGTTGCTCCCCCCCGAGGAAACAGAAAGGAAAAAGGAAGCAGGAGAAATAGTAGGAAGCTAGCAGGGAATACTGGCAGAGCTAGCAGGTGAAAACAATTAGAAGCAGGCAATTACACAGGCAGAATATTAGCCCAGCCCAGCACTTAAAACTCTGCAAACAGCAGTGCAGCATGTTTCTCTCAAGAGACACTGCAAGACAGGAGTAAGCTATTAGAAGTGAAAACTGAAAAAGCATCACTCAGACCAAAAATGCTAGGGGCTGCCATAGCTGTCATAAGGAGACATAGGCGAATTGCTGAGGGTGGTGACAATACAAATGCTGCCAGACAACCCACAGTGAGGAGATGGAGAAGAGTGTACAGGCCCAGGGTCACCTACCAGGGGTTACATGAGCTGGAGATAGTGGAGTGCTATAGAGTGGACAGAGATCTCCTGCAGCAAATTGTTGAGCTGTGCAGGCCACGCCTCACACACAGAACAAACAGAGGGGAACCCATTCCAGTGGAAACCAAGGTATGTGTTGGCCTAAGAATACTAGCATCAGGTACCTTCCAGAGACCAACTGGTGATATGATGGGGATCTCACAGGCATCAGCATCCAGGGTACTGCACCAGTTCTTGGATGCCATGTCAGCACATGTCGGAGATCATGTATATTTCCCCAATTCCCATGAGGCATTGGCCATGCGTCTCTTCCAGCAAATAGCAGAATACCCTGAGGTAGTGGGTGCAATAGACTGCATGCATATACGCATCAAGGCACCAGCTGGTGAGCGGGGTAGGGCCTACATTAACCACAAGGGCTTTCCCTCCATCAACTGCCAGGTTGTGTGTGATGCCCAGGGCATAATAACGAATGTGTGTGCTGGCTGCCCTGGAAGCTACCATGATTCCCATATCTGGCATCTGACGCAGCTGTACCAGACATTTGCCAATGGGGACATCCCACATGGTCACTTAGTGGGGGATGCTGGATATGCACTGGAGCCATGGCTGATGACACCCATCAGAAACGCACACACACCTGAACAAGAACGCCATAATGAGGCACATGCACAAACACGAAATGTAATAGAGCGTGTGTTTGGGCTGCTCAAGTCATGGTTCCGGTGCCTGGACACATCTGGTGGAGCCTTGCAGTACTCACCAACTACATGTACCCAAATTGTCATGGTATGTGCTATGCTACATAATATGATTCTGTGAAAACAGCTGCAGCAGGACCAGCATAGGGGCGGGACAAATAGCCCCCCCACCATTGCCAAGGCCATCACAGGCAGAGCGTGACTCAGAGGAGGAACAACCTGAGCCTGCCCCAGTAGGCAGAAGGAGGCATGCTCAGTATGCCCTGGCCTTGGCAAAGAGGCAAAGCATAGCACATACACTGGCTCAGTAGGAACCCTGGGAATGATACCCCTCTCTGGCTCACTCATATAGTAAAAGGGATGCCTAACATGACACAACCTGCTTTCAAACATGTACAGGGAGTGTAGTATGTGCATCCAACATAGTCAGCCCTGCAGCACCACCTGAGGCATGATTGCCATGTGTTAAGCAATGTAACACCATCTAGTATATGCAAACATGATGACCCTGCCAACATCCCACCCGCACCAAGCATGATGCCACACTATGAAGACAACAAGGCCAAGTACAATAATTGGCTGAAGTATTGCTGTAAATCAAAGGGTAACAAATGTCTGACAGCCTGGGATGACATGCTGAGCAAGACATGATGCTCCACCTGCTAGGGATGTCATGCACCCAGCACACATGGCTGTGTGGATACTGGCAAAGGCTGTTGTCACCCCCACTGTGCCTTGAATAGGTAAGGCTGGAAACACAAACACACCACCATAGCTAGCACAAGGTGTAACAACCTGGATGTAATGCTACCCAATGCCAGAGGTCTAAACTGCAAGATGCATGCAGACCAAACCCACCTCAGCATGGAGAATGGTAATATCTGTTCTGTAACAGAAACCTGGGTCAAGATCAGAAGAGCACCCTAATACTACCAGGTCATGCTATATACCATGCTTCACAGCCCCAAAACATGGAACAAACTACAATAGGAGTGTGGCTATCAATAATTGTCAAGGATAACCACAGCCCCAGGTTCGTACCACAGCAAGAAGCAGCATGGACTATCCACGGGCAGGAAACAGTGGCTCAAACTGCGTCCCAGTTTGCAGGCTGCTATAGACCACCCTCCCAAATGCAGGAACCCCAGTCATCCTTCCTGAAGACACTGCAGACTATGAATGTCTCACCAAATACCAAACAAGGCACACACAAATTATGACATAGGTGGTACTCCATTATGTACGGAAGAAGTAATCAGGAACCTAGGGACACAAGTGGACAGTAGCCCATCATGTGACACTCACATTGCCATGGTGGCCATGAAGACCTGCTATATTGCCCACCTTAACATGAAAGGATGCACATGTAGATCAAGAGAGGTCACTGTGCCCCCTTATCAGGCCCATACTTGACAACAATGCCCCATTTTGGATGTACCTTACCTGACACCTGCAGCAGTCAGAAAGACCCCAAAGGTACCTCACCAAGAGGATAAAGGGTCCAAACATTTGTCATCTGCTGGCTGGCTGAAGAAACCCCAGCCCAATTCACATGCATACTGTCCAGTCAGAGGTGATATATGCCTGATGTACAAGGCCATGTCCAATCCAGAATGAATGGACATGCTCCACTGCAGAAACTCCAAATCCAGCAGAGACACCACAGTGAGATATCTGAACCTCAACACATAAATAAATTGGATGTGCTGGAGGGACAGATGCATAACCCAGAGGCTCCTCACAGTCTGGGACAGAATCCCAGTCCATGTCAGGCTGAGCTCCACACTCATACTCTACAAGAGAAATCCGGTCAAGTGCATGGGGGATAGCAGGTGTACACTGGGGGCCATCTCTGTGTCACATCTAGTAAAGTAAACCCTAAATGGGCATAATATGCACATTGCAAGAGGTGTTGAAAGCCAAACACAGTCTGTCTAGGCTCAAACATAGCCAGGCCAGATAGCCTAGTATGAACCTATGAACCTATGACAATACAAATTGTGCTGGACACAAAGGATGATCACACAGCTGTCCTAACTGATGGTAGGAACCATGGTGATAATCCACAGATATGCTCTGCATTACTCAAATATCGCAAACAATACACCAAACCAACACACATTGCCAACATCCAAACTAACAGATTATTTGCAAACTCCCCACCATCACCGAACTGACAAATATCTATCCCAGCAGAGTGCTGGCCCCCTGACATTGCAGATGCTGAGGTAACAGCCAGCATCTAGAAAGCAAACCACACAGCATCAATGGTACCAGATGGTGTCCTGGGTTGTGTCCAACAAGAACTGTAAGAAGAATGGAACACCAAATAGCACTACTGCTCGCTCTCAGTCTTACCACAGGATATGTACTCAAAGAGCAGTGTAGAGCAACAGTGGTCCCTCATCACAAAGGTGGTGCCTGAATGGATACTGCAAACTATCACCCCTCAACCCTGGCTATCTTGGTTGGCAAAGTAATGGAGAGGATGATCATGGATCCCAGGAATAACGAGAATGGGTACCTACAGACATTGGACCCTACCCAGTGTGGCTTTCATAGGGCAGATCCTGCCCCTTAAACATGTCTGACTCATGTGAAACATGCACCAAGACCATTGATGAGGGGAATGTGGCTCACACAGCCTATCTGGACCTTGCTAAACCCTTCCATAAAATACCCCAGTTGTTCAGTACAGATAAGCTCACCAGCCTAACTATAAACCCCTATCCAAGTAGATGGGTTGCAAACCAGCTCAAGGACAGAACTGACCTGGTCAGAAATGCTGCAGCCATGTCAAACTACAAACCAGGTACACCTGGCATCCCACATGGCACGGTCCTGGGACCTCTCTTGCATGGTATATACATCATACAGGTACAGGCCAACATGGAAGGACTGTGTCTAAACAGGTTCACAGATGAATACAAACTGCCCACCATATGGGACCCTCCAGCTGACACAAGCAACCTACAAAAGGCACACATAGAAACAGACAAGTGGTGGAACAGCCATGTCAACAAGCAAAATGCAGAATAGTGTATAGTCAACCCCTGTGGAAACACAGTACATGGCCATAATTTACCACATAGGTGTTAACCCATTAAGTACATCAGGAGCAATAAGAGACTTGGGGACACAAGGTGATAGATATCCTGCATGTGACAACCATGTGTCTGTAGTGGCTACAGACACATACCATATACCCATCTAATCATGAAGGTAAGCACAGCTAGGTCAGGGGAGGTTATTGTGCTTCTCTAGTCATCCATATTCAGCCTCACAATTGCGAATAATGGCCCTTGTGGGATGTACATTAGCAGGCACCTGCATCAACTGGAAAGACCACAAAAATACCCCACCAGGAGTATCTCAAAGCTGTAACAGATGCCATGTGTTGCCTGATTAAACACACTGCAGCTCCACACAGTGCCATACTGGCTGGATAGAGGTGATCTGTGCCTAATGTATAAAGCCATGACCAAGCTGGAATCAATGGACACTTGGCACCATGTAAACTCTGAATGCTGGTGACCTATGCACATGACAGGCCTGAACCCCAGCACTGACATAAACAGGACATGCTGTACTGATTGATCCATAACCCAGAAGCTCACTCCACTCATGACTGAACTCCCAGTACAAGTTATCCAGGGAGTCCCTCATTGACTGTCATCCAGAGGAATAATGCTGACTGGATGGGAGATGGTAGGTTTACCCTGGATATCACCAGTATGTCATGGGTAGACAGAGGCACAGCACACTAACCTTGAAATATGTCATGGCAAACACCAGTGAATATGTGTGTTGAAGGACAAACACTGTCTGACTAGCATTACAAATGGCCTAGGGCACATGGCCATTGTTTGTCACTGTCCACACAAGTTATGCAATACATAAACAATGTTGGACAATCTTGTTCTATGTTGTCCACATCTGAACAAAAAGCAACATGGTCATATCTGCACAACTGGCCCTCAACCAGTCTGGTGTGTGTACTATAAATATGTCAAGCAGTGATAGGACTGAAACCAATGATATTGTCCACCACAGTGAAAGTACTGAACCAGTACACTATACGCCAATACAGTTTGGTCAGTCAAAAAGGATGTTGACAACTGTATGCAAACTATCCCATGGCAACCCTGCAGGCACAGCATAATGCCTGTTAGGTTCAGACACAAAGCAGTTGGGCAGTAAGAACACAACCTGATGTCCAACACTCAACTGTACATTTGAAATCTAGATTAAGTACATACACAAACACAAATGTGGTGGACCACAGATCTCAACATATGGAAAGTACACACTGGGCATGCTCGCACACTTAGATAAATGAGACGTGTCAGTCAGGAAGCCATATGAACTGTGAACTGGGCATGCTCACACACATAGGCCATGATACAGTTCAGCAGTTGCACACACATATCTGGCATTTGTATGTGTTAATACAGGAACCTCCCACAATAAAGAAATCTGCACAGAGCACACAGTGAAATTACAACAGAGACATAAAGTAGTGGATCCCACTCATATGCATACATCTGTCACAGTACACAAGTTGTTCATAGAGATAGGGAAAGCTTTGGCAATAAAGACCTACAAATAGTTGCTGAGCAACAGATACTTGCATCTGACAGGTAAACATATGGCCGTAGATTTCAATACTAGGCTGTTCTCCCTAGGGAATATAGAAGGCTATCCACAGTGTATTTGGCATCTGCCTCCGCAGTACAGTAGGCTACTGTGCCTCTGCAAAGTTAATGCATATATATGCTCTCCCCCTTACTGATGGATAGTAACAGATGTACATACCTCTTCATAAATAATGATGTCAGCACACTATACATATGTCAGGATCACAAATGATAGCCAGTAATTAGAATAGTGTGCTCCGCTACTGCGTCTCTCACTACTGTCATAACATAGTTAGGTAGGGGTTTGAATCCTGCAAATGCCAAGTGGGTGGGGTGAGTAGGGTATGTGCAATTATATGTGTAAGAGAAATGTCCCTTTTGGCAACTAGTAAAACACACCACATGCTGCATATTCTACTGTCTAAACACAGATGATGTCAGCACCCTATAAGTACAGCAGGAGAGGGAAAATTTACCAGTAATGTAAATAGTGCACTCTGCTACTGTGTCTCTCACTAGTGTCATAACGTAGTTAGGTTGGGGTTTGAATCCTATAAATGCCAAGTGTGTATGTGAGGGGAGGAGTAGGGTGTGTGCAATTATATGTGTAAGAGAAATGTCCCTTTTGGCAACTAGTACAACACACCACATGCTGCCTATTCCACTGTCTAAACACAGATGATGTCAGCATCCTATAAGTACAGCAGGAGAGGGCAAGTTTGCCAATAATGCAAATAGCGTGCTCTGCTACTGCATCTCTCACTAGTGTGATAACATAGTTAGGTAGGAGTTTGAATCCTGCAAATGCTAACTGTGTGTGTGAATGTTGGGGGGGTAGTAGGGTGTGTGCAATTATATGTGTAAGAAAAATGTCCCTTTTGGCAACTAGTACAACACACCACATGCTGCATATTCCACTGTCTAAACACAGATGATGTCAGCACCCTATAAGTATAGCAGGAGAGAACAAGTCACTCAGTAATGCAAATAGTGCGCTCTGCTACTGCGTCTCTTACTAATGTCATAACATAGTTAGGTAGGATTTTGAATCCTGCAAATAACAAGTGTGTGTGTGAATGTGGAGGGGGGTGACTAGGGTGTGTGCAATTATATGTGTAAGAGAAATGTCCCTTTTGGCAACTAGTACAACACACCACATGCTGCATATTCCACTGTCTAAACACAGATGATGTCAGCACCCTATAAGTACAACAGGCGAGGGCAAGTCTGCCAATAATGCAAATAGCGCGCTCTGCTACTGCGTCTCTTACTAGTGTCATAACTCAGTTAGGTAGGGGTTTGAATTCTACAAATGCCATGTGTGTTTTTGTCACACAGTTTGCCCATGTGTGTGGGGTGTTGTTCACAATATTGCAAGACATAGATTAAACCAGTAATGGCAGTGCACACGTGATGTATGTGTGCGCCACATACACATATGTACCTGTGACCTTCAATAGTTCCCATGTCTGAAGCCTGCCTCATGAGAATACATGGAATTTGCATTACACAACTTTATGTCTGTGGTTTTCTGTCCAGGGGCTGCATGTGGTATGTGAATATACAGTGTGAGTTGTATATGGTGTCATCCTACCAGCGAGGGATACACGTCTGGTCTGGAGCATATAGTCCACATGTTGTTGATGAAAAGGTGCTGCATGTTTTCACCTGTTGTGGGAGTGGTAACAAGTTGTTCCATAGCAATTCAGTGACTACATGCTAGGAACCTTTCAGCTAGGGTCTTGGAGCTAGAGTAATGCTCACACTCTATGTTTGGGTAGTTGCAGTCCAGCCATATAATGATGTTTGTAGAGAATGTCATATTCCCAGTGTTGTCAGGAAGGCCAAGTGGGTTTTTTGGGTATGGGAGGGTGGTGTGTGCCAGGCTATGAACCTGAAGGCAGTCTACCCCACTGTTAGTTGCACATGGATAGGCCCTGATGCTTTGTGCTGTGCCACCAACCTGGAGGTGTGTGTATCTGTGGTGCCTTTGGATACTTCCCCCCTGTTCAGGTTTGGTGCATGTGTAGGGGACGACAAGCATGGTATGAGGTATAACGTGGCAGTAATGGGGTGCACCTGGGAGCCTTGAATCAGGAATCTGTTACTGCACAGATATTGCTGTTCTCCATGCTAAGGACAGTTTCCAGTGCATGCATCTTGAGGTTTACACTGCTGATGTTGAGTAGCATTACTATTAGTGTCCTATCCCGTGTGTTACCTGTGGAAGTGGCTATGTAATTTGAGCCCTGCATAAAAAGGCACTATGTGTGTAGCAAGAGCCTTTGCCAATATACAATGGCCCATGGGTGACAGGCGCAAGCTGTCCCTAGCAAAGCATCGTGGCTTGTCTAGCATGTAATCCCACGCTGACAGGCATTGGATACCCTTTGAATGACACCGAAACATAAGCCAAATGTAGACATTGATCATCTTGTCTACATATTGTGGCAGCATTCTTGGTGAGGGTATGATGCTAACCAAGGTCAGGGTCATACCAGCCTGTGCCACATGCTCAGAGAGCCCCTCTATGTCCCCTATCATGTAGTCCAGGGAGGTACATCACAGGTCATTCACACTGGCACGGACAATGATTGAGTAATATGTGTACATGCCTTGGACTGACCTGTATGCTTGTGTTATGTGGTGGATCATAGTGCCCCACGGGCATATCACCGTGACCTTCTCCTTGTTCAGCCTGGTGAGCGGGACCTCAGTGTACCTGACGATAGAGGTACCTATTACAACTGTAGCAGGTGTGTTGTCTAGCCCTACAGGCTGTGACTGTTCGGCACACAGGCTTTGTGAGCTATGTGTTGCACGTGCTCTGTTCTGGCATAACATTTCTTGTGTGCCAGCTTCGGAGGTGTCTGTTGCTCAGGCAGGATGCCATTCTGAGGCTCCAAGAATGTTCCTGTGTGTTTATGTGTTTGGATTGCTGTCGGAGTAGGCCTATGTGAGACTGGTATTGTAGTCACTGTAGTATCACACGCCACCTGACCGGTTATGCCAGTACTGAGTTAAGAGAGCTTAGCCCCCAGTTTGGCTATGTGGTTGCATCTCTCACATGTGTTGTAAGTTCATGGGAAGGGGAGAGGGTTGTCTGTGTACATGAGGCAGCTGTGACATTGCCACATGACTCACATATTCAACAACTGGACCAGAGAGGTGATTGACAAGTGACCTTTGCACATGCTACCATAGTATTGTGAATTCCATGATAATTAATAACACATAGGGCCAATGTGGAACAAGGTTCACAAGGTGAGTATGTGAGGGTGTAGTGCTTCTGACTTGTTAGCGCTGGCATATTTGAATGCTTATGTGAGCAAATGCCAGGTAAGTCATATGCAATGTGTTACAGGCAACGTACATGCAAACAGGACAACAGTGACGTTCTGTCAAGTGAGACATGGACATAAATACAGTAAGCAATACAGATGTCACTAGTGATCCACAGAGGTGCTGTAAATTTGCATTGCAGGTGGAATCAGTGTTCCAGGGTAATAACAAGCAAACATGTATACAAACAAAGCTACAGTCAGCAGGCCTGGATGTAGTCTGCTACAACAAACAAAGTGTACCACTTCCAGTAGGTAACAGTGCAAATATGCAGGCACTATAAGCTTGTACCCAGAAATGCACAGGTCAGATGGCCAGGGTCCAGCCTCACCTCCCACAAGTGTACAGACCATGTACCGTCATAATGTAAAATAACCGGACGGAAACCCAGGTGCTCATACCTGAACTAATACACATGTCAAATGACAGACACTGAGCCCTCACTCAGTGGTTCCAAACTTAGCAGGATGTATGCTACCTGTCCTGCCACCACAGTATCCTTGACATTTATGGGGACTCTCCCTCCTGTCATAGTTAGTTTTGTGTGTTGGGGCTGTCAAGCATGGTATGAGGTGTGACCTTGTAGTGCTAGGGTGCTCTTGTGGGTCCTGAACCTGTTATGTAGTACTGCACAGATATCAACGTCCTCAAACATCCTCATTGCAGAGTCGAGTGTGGACAGCATGCAACTTTCAGTTTACATGTCCATCATTGAGTATCAATACTTTCATTTTCTTATCCCCTGTGCTACCTATGTATGTGGCCTTCTGTTGACAGCCTTACCACCATATGCAAAGATTTGCAGACGTTACACTATGGTAATTACTATGGGTGTACAAAACAATACAAGACAATCATACTGTTACTGCATCAGGCATGCTGGGATATACCTACAATGATATCATTACACTGTACAGTTGACAACATGATACTATTACTACACTTCTATGTAGTCACCCTGTGCATCAGCAACATGTTAACCTGTTCCTGCACCGATGTTACAGATTGCAGGAGGTGGCACAGTTTCATCATATGCACAGGGTGTGTACTTGGTATGTCTGAGTCTGCCACTGATACAACCAATTGACATGTATGTGTGTGTGTTTGTGTTGGTGAGGGACAGCAGTACAAGGTGGGGCAATATTGATGCAGTGTGTGCATGTATGCGGTAGCCCTAGGTGTTATCAATTCGAATGTGTGTATGCATGCACACAGTTCCACCTCATGGCTGCCATATACCGGTGTTTGTGGACAGCCACAGACTGGACCTGCCAGGTCATACAGATCAGTGTCTCTGGCCATGGACACGGTACCTGTGCCTGGCAGGGGTGCTACGGACCGTATCCGGTACTAAGCCAGACTGGGTACTGTCATCAGAAGCAGGTGGTTGGTGACTGGAGACAGGTCCCTGTTGGGACTGTCCAGAGCCATGTGCACGTGGTCTCCTGGGGCAGTCCGATGACAGCACAGACCCAGCATTGCTGGGGCTGCTGCTGGCACTATGGGAGGAGTGGCCGCGGCCCTGTTGTTGTCCGTGACGACTGCCAACTGCTGCTGTTGCTGGCATACACTCACGTTGATGCCTCAACCGTCCACCATTGCCCTGGCTCATGGACATGTAGTTGTGGAACAGATCTAATGTGTCCCCCCAATGTCAGTCAATGACCTCGGTGAAATTACGGATGGCAGCTGCAATGTCACGCATACTGTCATTCTTGGCTGTGCGACATGCCCTCAGCTCCCACAGACCCTGTCTGGTGTACCGTTCCTTACGTGACTGTGCCTGCATTACAGCCCGAAACATAGCTGAGGTTGAAAGACCTCTGTGGACACATCTGACAGGGGCAGTACGCCCACGGATGCTCCCATGAGAACCCCTGGACATCTGCCTGTGTGGTACAATGTCAGGACCCTGGCCATGGCTGCTGTGTGGGGATGCATGTGCCACTGATACCACATTACCCTGGTCAATGTCCACTGTATCCTGTCCATCACCTAGGGACACTGGTGACAAAGGATGTATTGGCAGGATGACTGTGTGCATTGATGGGGTCGACAGCTGTGTACTGTCAATTGGCTGACCAACGACGGACCCTGGCACACATCCCTGTGCCATTACACAGGTATCATCATTATTACTATCCATGGCAGCTGATTCAGGTTCCCTGCTGCACAACACCAGAGCAGCACCAGAACCTGTGGGAGTAAGACAGGAAACACAGTTTACAATGTGTACACAATGTTACCAGTGATGCACACATGCACACATGCACAGAGGCACACATGCATGCATGCACACATGCACACATGCTTGCAGGTGCACATGCACACATGCACACAGGCACACATGCACACACGCACACATGCATACATGCACACATGCACACAGGTGCACGTGCACACATGCACACATGCACGCATGCACGTAGGTGCAAATGCACACATGCCCACATGCACACATGCACACAGGCACACATGCACACAGACACACATGTACACATGCACGCAGGTGCACATGCACACATGCACACAGGCACACAGGCACACAGGCACACATGCCCACATGCACACAGGCACACAGGCACACAGGCACACATGCATACAAGCACACATGCACACATGCACACTCCTCAGTATGTGAGATATCAACACACAGACACAAACACACCTGCATGCAAACACAGAGCACTACTGATTGAGCCTATTATTACTATTAGTATCAAGAGTATTAAAGGTATTGTTATTACACACTCACCAGCATGGATAGGCTGCCTTGCTGTTACACCAGAGGGACCTGCAGAAATGAGAAAATTAATGTCAGTGGGCACAACTGTGCCATTGATACTGTGAGTATGATACAGTTCAGTAGTACAACAGTTGGCTTTCACAGGTCAGCTGCTGATATTGAGAATATCACACTTGCACAATAATTACCATGATAACAGCTACAAACTGAGGACACACCTCACACATGCATTAACTACCAGTGTACAGAACAGTCAACTATACATATGGCATATTACCTGCACGCTCCGAGTCATGCTGCTGTGTGGCTCCAGCCTCCATCATAATGCATGTATGCTGCTGTTGTTGTTGCTGGTGGGCTGGAGCCACAACACTTAGGAGTAGTCCCTCCAGTCTGGTGAGGGGGGGATGTATAGCCACCCCAACACCTGTGGCAACTTGTTGCCTGTGGATATCCGACACACGCTGACGGACATTTCTATTTAAATCACTGCAGTGATGTCGTACCTGCTCATATGTCTGATTATGCGTGCCTATGTCATTTACCCGATGGCCCAGGTCTTGTCACAGTGCAGCCCTCTCTTGCTGATTCTGGCTGGTGCGGGAAAAGAGAATTGCGAAATCCCACACCAGGCTCTGGTGTATCTCCTCATCTTTGGCAGCGGAGTAGGTTGGATTACGCTGGTGAACCATAGCCCTGAAAAAGAAAAGGATGTCAGTAATATATGTCAGCAAAATATGGCACACATAATACACATAATACTCGACTGTAGTGATATAACTTAACTCCCGTATATTGCATCTGTCTGTCTATTGGTGGATACATATGTAAATGTCCAGATATCAGTGCTCAGCCAACAACTGTGCAACAGTACCTGGCAAACTCCATACGACAAATTACTAAACTCCAGCAGTCAGCACACTGATTCAGGTCCAATGCACTACCTCACACTGGGGGTTCATATCAAGGTACTGTATGGGGAACATTATCAACCCATGCAAGTTACATATTTCACTGGTAATGCACACTACTCTTACTTGCCATTACCCTACGTACACCACAGTCACATACAGGGTAACACAGCACAACATATGGCAATGTAGTATGTTTGGACCACAATATCTCACACATCTGTCTCTGGCCTCACACCAAGGACACACACTACCATGATAGACAGACAGTCATGGTGATCAATCACACCATTACATAACATGCACCCAGTCACTGGCACACTCATTCCACCTCACATAGTTGGTTTGCAATGGGTCTGTGGGTGTGCATTGTGTCTTAGGTAGGTAGCATGCTATTGGCCCTGCGACTACAGCAGCATACTGTTATGCTACCCTGCCCCTTGTGACACATGTGATATGATCGTACCTGCTCCTGTCAAACAGTTACACAGGGTGACTCATATGGCATATTACCAATCTGCATAACATTCAGCAGGGGTATGTCTGACATCTACTCATGGGGATTCTTGCTTCTTAATGCTGTGTGGTTTACCCCAGGGTATGTCTTGTTTGTGGGTAGGAACCTGTACCTCCACCATGTGCTCTTTACTGCGGTGACAAGGATGACACACATAGGTCATTTAGGTTGTGGATGTTGTGAGATGTTACCATGGTTGTTGGACGACTGTCATGGGTGTGACTTAACTATGTATATCCAGCAGTGGTAACCTCTATGTAGGTAGTATGGGTGCACTCTGTGGTCTTGTCAGTCACTCTGCATTGGTAATGTTTTTGAGTGCATTGTAACAGTTTCTTACATATGACTGTGTCCTTCTCCATATCTGTAGCTGTCATGGGAGGTACATACCGTGTAGGACATTGTGTGGTGTGGAGGGGTACAGTGACCTACATGTCCATAGCTGACACACCATGTCTGCTGACACATACCATGTACAGGTATTACAGGACTAGTGTGCCACCATGAATATCAATGGGGAGCCTATTGTACACTTGTTGCCCCTGTTCCCCCCTGACACATGCAGTGATGGGCAGGCAAGCACATATGTGGTGGTTACTGGTGTAAGTGATTTGGAATAGGGTATGGTACTCCAGTATGGACACTGGTGTTCACTCCATGCCTTTGTCACCAGGCACCTGTTGCAATACATCTGCACACATGTGCCTCACTCAGTATATATATATATCTCTCTGTCTCTCTGTCTCTCTCTCTCTATATATATATATACATATATATATATATAGAAATATATATATATATATATATATATATATATATATATATATATATATATATATATATATATATATATATATATATAAATAGATATATAGATACAGATATGGAGAGGGGGGGAGAGATGGAGAGAGACAGAGGGGGAGAGAGTGAGAGAGGGGGTGGGACAGGGAGAGAGAGAGATAGTCATATACAGACATATCTGTAGACAGTCAGATCTGTCTGTCTATGTATATGAATCTACATATATCTATATATGTATGTGTGTATTACATAAATATGTATGTACATATTCTATCTACCTATATCTGTCTATGTATTCCTACATCCCTCTCTATGTATACATATATGCATATTTTATATATATATATATATATATATATATATATATATATATATATATATATATATATATATATATATATATACATACATATATTGATATACATACGTATACATATGATAGATATATTTATAAACATGTTTAATTACACATATGTATACACACACTAACATACTGGTAAACATCCATTACTGTACAACCTACATTGTACATTGCACTACAACCTACATTGATATGTGCACATAGTTACCTTCACATACATATGTATGTACAGCCTTCAGTGACAGTTGCAGTATGACCCCTGCTCTATGCACATCTTCATATACATAGATACAGACCAATAACACATATGGAGGGTTCCCAGTATGTAGACTATTATATTATTACTTTACATTACCTGTGTTTGTCACATCTAATTGCGTTGCCTTTCAGATATGTGTCCTGCTGCTGCTCCACTTGCCACCTTCAGTCTGGCTTGCCAGTGTCAGGCAGTGATGACAGCTTTCTAGTATTTGTTTTTAAAGTGTGTTCTCTCTCTCTCTCTCTCTCTCTCTCTCTCTCTCTCTATACCTCCAGAAGGTGCAATGAAAGTATTGCATGTGTGGACTGGGTGTACAGGATGCTTTTGTAAGTATCTGCATATGTCCATGTGATGGCCTCTGCAACAATTGTTAGCCAGCATTTGCTAATTGCATGCAGCCTGTTGTGTACTGATTGCAGTTCTCACTGTGATTTCAGGACAGTGCTATAAAAAGGTATGTTAGGTAGGCGTAGCCCTTTCAGATTTTCAGGGAGGGGACCATGCTGGTATGCTGTGGACACTGTTCTGTGAGTGTAAAGGTTGATATCTCTCTCATATTTTAGGCTGTGTTGTAGACACTGCAATGCATGTTGTAGTGTAACCTGCGTATTCCTTTCTCCAGTTTCCTCTACTAAGTGTGTATGTAAACTGACACCTAAGACTACTACTACTGTGTATATGGGTGTGTGTGCTTTCCTGTGGGACCTGTGGTGTAACTGGTATATAGCAGTGGCTCTTGCAGTTTGTTGCTATGGCTTCAATATTTGGCCTTTACATTCACTCCTTGTATGCCTGCTAGGTGTCTTGACTGTAATGTGTTGCTATGGCTTTCCTATTTTCCATTTACATTCACACCTTGGAATGCTTGCTATATCTGTTTGGGCAGCAATTCCCTATGTGTTTGTTGTGTAGTGTGGTCTGGCCATGGTGTGGGCCTTGACATCTATTAGGCTATTTGATTATGCTGCTGAGCAGGCCTCAGATACTCTCAGGTGCATCTTTTATCAGCCTCATGGAATGGTACATATCAGTGGGGTACACCCATGAAATTTTCTGATATTCTGCAGTTGTGATTGTGGGTTATCTTGAGCATATGTATTACTATACCATTTGTGCCGTGCAAGTGGTGCATACTTTCAGTACTTCATAGTTACCATTGCATGTGTTGTAACACCTTTCTGCCTACTGTTAGTACATTTCACAGGGAGTCAGTGGGGCATCCCTGTATCTCAGTCACAGTTGCTATGTCTAGGCTCTTAACTATTCAATTATGGCAGTGTTATACCTCTCAACTGTACAGATATTCGCAGAATGTCCAGAAATTTGCATCATATTCTTGGTCCATTTCTCATAACATTGCTTTTTCTGGCAAATCGCTCAGGGTTCAGGTCAGTATATAATGACAAACATTTGTGTTGCAGACTTCGTACCCTTCAAAATATCCACACTAATGCAAAACCTGTTATTTATCAACTTTCTAAGTTTGTAGGAGCAATATTTGAAATTTGTCCCTCTTTTTGGGCCTTTGCTCCCCATTATTTATGTCTTTGTCCAGATTTCTTGCTGTAAGAGGTTGAGAGGTATGGGCAGTGTTTATCCTGCTCTGAGTATGTGTGTGGCTTGCAAGGTGCTACTGTGACATTATTACCTACTAGCTACCAACTAGCATGGCTGTTTCTCTTCACACACTACTATTATACAAATCCACTAAATTTGACAGTAAATATACGTGACATGCTTTGTGTACTAGACTTCCTATATTCCCTTTACATTCATTCCTACTATTGCATGATATATTTATTTTAGCACGATGTTCTTGTATAGCAGTCATGGCTTAGTGGTAAGTCATGCAGACTACTGTTTCCTGGGTTCGGGACTGACAGTGGGATTTTATTTTGCTTCTGAGCAGACTACAGGCCTTGTCATTCAGAGTGACTAAGGCACTTTTAAGCAGTTGTAAGCGGGTTAGTGCTGGTTTGCGCAGAGCTCACGCATGCGCACTGGCATTTAGCTTTGCGCACACACGCGTAGCTAAGCGCACACAAGCGCACACCCGCTCACAACTGCTTAAAAGTGCTTACTCTTGCGCACACCCACGCTAATTTCTTTGAAAGAAATGAAAATGGGGAGACAGTAAAGTGGTGAAAAAAGGGGTCACAAAGAGGGTAGGACAGTAGGGAAACAAGCTCAGGATTTGCAGGAAGGGTGTAGGAAAGGCCCATAGCTGCCCATTTCTTTATCAGCAACAGCTGTGCATACATGTGTAATTTGGTGTGAAATTTGAAACCTTCCACCCCTGAGAGAGGAGTGAGGGCAACAATAATTGTTGTACAGCCAATTGTAATTGCCAGTTCACATGTCCAGCAGACATGTCTGCGAAATGGGCAGCTATGTATGGGGCGTAATTTTTTTGTGGGAACAGAGTGCCTTTTTTTTTTTTCATGTGAGAGTGGAATGTCAGGTACGGGAAGTAGGTATAGTTGGGGAGGTAGGTATGGGTGGGTAACAGACAAGACAAACAAGACGCATACAGGGGTGGTGTATGACACATGTGGCGGGGGGGACACTTTTGACAGGGACGGATGTTGGGATATCTCGAGCCCATGAGCCCACAGATGGCAACAGTGGAACTGAGATCCCCACCCATGGGCAGTTGCCACTGTGGCTTCACTGCCCAGGACGGGGCTGTGCTGGGGGCTGTGTAGGAAGGGTAGCAGGCATGCCCGTGAGTTGTGCCACCTGTGCCTCAAGCTGGAGTAGGGGCTCAAGCACAGAATGCCTGATCTCCCTATGCACCACAGTCTGGACACTACAGAGGGTGAATGGACGGTCTCCTCCGGCCACGCTTGCAGTGGGGGGATGAGCCCCATCCCCTGCAGCACTTCCACCCATAGGTAGCACAGGGCCACCAGAGGAGGGTCCGGCCTGGGCACTAGTGCCAGGTGCACTCGCCAGCTGAGGTGGGAGAGGTGGGTCCGCTGGAACCCGCCTTCCCTGTCATCCTATGTTTTTCAATATTTTAGGATGGTGTGGGTTAGTAACAACAATACCATTCACAATTAGTTGTAACAGCATGCATTAGTATTCCCATTAACCAAACACCCATAAATTCAAGACATTGAACAGCAAGCATAACACATGCATAATTTCAACAACAGTATACAATCCAACAGCATGCAGGGTTAATTGATGGCAACAGGCCATCAGGTTTGGATGTATGAAGAGGGCACATGCATCAACATACATGCAAATATTTATGAACCAACAGGACAAATGTCCAGGGGAATTAATTGTGAATACACGTACCCATTTCATGTGAGATGGATTAATTGTGGTTATAGGGTAGGGTGAAGAAATATTTCATTAACAACTTCAATTACCTATACATATTCTGTACATTTCTACTAGCTGCAGATATATACACCCTACAGGTCTGACTACAATTTCCTATGTGTAAACTTAGGCATGTCGGTGATGGGAATGTTACTGCTACATTAATATACATTGCATTTTTATTCATATACATTCATATCTGGCTCTGTTCAGCTGCAGAATCCTACTACATTTAATTTATATGGCTATAGGCAACTGTGGATGTTTGGTATTGCATACAAACAAAGTATCTGCATATTGCAAAGGCACAGCAACATATCCAAATTGTGGGACACACATTCCAGCTTCAGTACTTTATTGCACACATTTCACTCTTTGGTTGTGCCTGTCACATTCATTTCATTCTGTACTGACTGCAGTATACTTTATTCAGGAGTTATTACAACTTTCTTGGTGGATTCATACCTCTTTCTCACACTCTCACTTGTTTTATATTTACAATTCAGGATGGTGCTCAATTCTAGGCTTTATTAACATGTTTTACTTGGTTACAACAATCCTTTTCAACAGTCTCACTTGTGTCATGTTTCAGAGTTTAAACAGGGATATATTTCACACGTGTTGTACTCAGCTTATGTAGCTGTAATTTACAGCCTGCTGCAGGTTATGTCCTATTACATTACAGGTGGAACATCTTTATTTCAGACTTGTTTCATTTTTATTTTTGGATTACAGGCTGCATCACACTTATGTAATCACACAGTACTAGCAGAATCTCTCTTACACTGTTACTTGCAGTTTGTATTAATAAGTGACTACACTGCACTCTTTTGCAAGCTGTCATACTTATATTTTTTAACAGTTACAGGGAGAGGATTACTAACCTGCCTGATGGCGCAACCACACAAGCCTATCGGCATAGGCTCAACGATTCACAGAAAGGACACCTGCAGCTGTAATATAAATGAAGTGATATTGGAATACACATCTCCATAATATCAGCTAGTTTAATTTCTTACATAAATAATTACATGTAACTTACTCAGTAGTGGGGTGTTGTGCATTTGCCGGGCCTCCTGGATGCAACGGTTCAGTTGGTCCTGCTTCCGTCTCTTTAGGTCCACATGGTGGTGACGGACCTGTTCACCAGTCCTTGGTATTCCTGTGGCACTGGTGAGATCATGTGCCAACCGGTCCCACGCCTCAGCCTTGTATGCTCCCCACAGGACCTGGCTCTGCATGAGTTTGGCCTCATGATCATGGATGAGGAGCCAAACCATATATTTGGACTCCTCAACGCCCCACGTCTGTGCTCGGAAGCATCTACCCTCTCCTACACCTGCCATTCTGACTGCAAATAGGTTCCACAATCAGTTATGCTGTGTATTCCTGCTTATGGGGCTTATATATGCCGTTTTTCCCACACTTATCTGTGATTGACCATTTTGGAAATGTATCAGCTTCACAAATCCTGCTTTGTCATACTTCTCTTTCCATTCATTCCTATATATATGCTAATACTGCATTTCTAAGTGCAACTGTCATGGCTTAGTGGTTCAGTACCTTGACTATGGTGTATGGTATCCTGGGTTCGAGCTTGGACATTGCTTTTTTTTTTATTTTAAAAACTGTCTACACAGGCTAGGAGATGTGTCTGTGTAAAGGCGGTTTTGATACAGCTTGCTCAACGTTGCCCGCCAGTAAGCTTGGTGGTGCAGTGTGCAGCTCCGTGCAAATGAGTTACGCTGGTTTACGCGTTGTATGGCTGTCAGCATGCATATTACACTCAGCTCAGCTACGGGCAAACAGTTTCAGCGTGTTAAGATGCTGCTCATCCCCGGGCACTCATTTTACACATGTTAAACTATTGCTCACCTACGGGCAGACATACTCAGCTTGTTAGAGCATAGCTCAGCTATGGGTACTTCTGACATTTTATTATTTTTTATTGTCTCACATTTCTTCAAAATACATGGCCCATTTCATTACATTTTACATAAAATATAATTATATATATGTACATATATGTCAGGGGATTGTTTCGTGCATATTTCATTAAGAAAAAAAAATTGACGTTGTTGGGGCTTGAACCGTGACTGCCTCCTCTTCAGCCAACATCTCTACCGCTATGCTATTGCTTCTTGGCTTGCTTTGCATATTTAGATCTTATATGCTTTTCCGCTGACTGCTAACTGTGGCTAAGCGAAGGGCACACCCGCACAAACGAGCGCAATTACAGGCAAACATTTTTAAAACTTACAAAAAAAAATAACTGTTCATTTTTACATTTTATATTTATAGTCTGTGGGGGCATGTGTTGTGTTGTATTTGTTGACATTTACACGGACTCGCTCGTGAGTGTTTACTTTCGGGACTGTGACTCTTCTAGGGTGTGTCCGTTTGCAGGACTCGCCCTGCGGATATGCCCCCTACTTTCTTACACGGACCGTGTTAGCCTTGGGTGTGAGTCAGCATGCCCTCATGAATATGCATGGCATGCTGACATCCCTCCATTTAACTGCAGCCTCTGTGTAAGACTTGTAACTCTTACACTGAGGCTTCGTGAATCCTGCCCATTGTTTAATTTTAATTTTTGGAGACTGTAAAACTTTTTTAGAGGTTAGAGAATTAAGATGGCAGTTGTTGCTTAATGCAGAGACCACTCCTAGTCTTAATGAAACTGTTAAATTAAATGTGCCTTATGTTGGTTCACCTAACACTCATCTTCCACCCCTTACTGATGGTGTTATATGACTCATGTTTCACTGTTTAGGCTTGTTTGTGATATTTGACGGTTTTTATGAAATGTTTTATTCACATATTTTCATTGACATTTGGCAACTCATTAACTTTTGAACCTTGCTGATTGGTTTTATAGCATTCCACTGCCTTTACTATTGTGTTTAACTACTATATAACCATAAACCATGTTTTGTATGTCATTCTGAAGAAGTTCTGTAACAATAAAGAAAGAAAGCGCTCAAGAAAAAAAGAAATATATTTATAGTGTTCTAGTGGATAATATTTATGTTAGATAGCAATGTTTTATTTTTCTTGTATCAATCTAGTTAACTCTTTTGCTTATATACCTATGTATATTATTTTAGTTCTTGTCACAGACCTGATGAAGGCTTTATTGCATTAGTTAGCCAAAAGTGATTTTAGTTAAAAGCCAGTCTTTTATGTGCATGTTATGCTTTTCTTAATACCTGGGTTGCAAATAGATAGGTAGTGTTCTTAACTAGGATTTAGTCTGACCTAATCAGTAGTAGTGTATGGGGGTGGGTACTTGCTGTTCTAAATTGACTTTTTTACAGCCCCGTTTATATTGTTTGTCTTGAATAGGCTGGTTTAAAATTAAATAATATGCATATGTTCCACACCTACTTCTAAGTGCATAAAAGCTGATATGTTTAATATTCTAAAATATTTCTGATTTTTATTACTGAAGATCACTTGTCTGAGATGAACAAAGGTTAGTTGCTTTGAAACACTTCTTGTTTTTTATGATTTTGGGGAATTATCATGACTGAGCTCATCAACGAAGTTTTAAGTTCACAGTTAGTTGCAAAGGTGTTTAGATACTACTATTCTAACTGAGTGCACTAAGAATGTTATTTTAACAATTCTATGAACAAACATTTACTTGGAAAATGTGTGAATAACAGTTTAGCTTCTTCTTCTCTCTTTCGGCTGTTCCCATTAGGGGTCGCAACAGCGAATCATCTGTTTCCATTTCTTCCTGTCCTCTGCATCTTGCTCTGTTACACCAACCACCTGCATGCCTTCTCTCACCACATCCATAAACCTAATCTTAGGCCTTCCTCTTTTCCTCTTACCTGGCAGCTCTATCCTTAGCATCCTTTTCCCAATATACCCAGCATTCCTCTTCAGCACATGTCCAAACCAACGTAATCTTGCATCTCTGGCTTTGTGTGAAACCTTCCAACCTGAGCTGAGTGTGAATAACAGTTTAGCTAAGTCTAAAATTTAAGATGATCTCAAGTTGTTTACTGAGCTACAAAAAGGCTGACTGCAATGTGAAAGGCTTATCTCAGAAGGTTTCTGAATCATTGGTAAGCCTTTCCAAATGAATTACTGAACTCCTACTACAGTTTCCCCCTTGTAGAGGCCATGTCACAGAGGTCTTGCTGAAGAAGACAAAGCAGTCCAGGGCAGAGGCTATGTTAATTTGCATGGAATATACCCAAGAAATGAGTAAGGCTCCTAGTCGTCTCATTAAGGCACCAATTTAAATTGCTCTGTAAGTGGAAAATTGAACACTGTCTTTTGATGGCATTCACCCATTCAGTCCTAAAATAGTATTTGAAGTATCACAGTATATGCAAAACATATCCAACTTATCCCCTGGTGTTTAATCCTTTGTTCTTACCAACCTGTCTTAACCTTATATTTTGACATAAACCATACATACAAATAGTACTAGCTATGTTCAAAGCCTAGGTTTTGTTGTCAAGATGTAACACATTTATATGTTCTTATGCATACTACATTTTGCTGACTTTATACTTTATTGATTATTGCAATGTGTGCATGAAAATTTAGTGTTACTCATGGAGCTTTTCTCTCTCCGGGCCTCCGCTGAAAAAGGACCTGTGTCCAGTTGGACTTTCCCGGTAAACAAATGTTAAATAAAATAAAATAAAATAAATTATGTACAAGTAAGTATACTAAAGGTATATGGGCGTGTGGGTGATTGTGTGTGTGTGTGTGTGTGTGTGTGTGTGTGTGTGTGTGTGTGTGTGTATGAGCACAAATCTGTAGGTTCATGAATGTGAATGAATTAGCATAGCTAAACGGATTTGTACACTGGTAAGCAGTGGTTAGCATCTACTCCTTTAAACAATGTTTATACCAGCTAAGCTGGTTTGCCCAGCACTTGGCTTAGCTTAGCATATTCAAAACCATCTAATCACGGCAAAGGGTGGGAAATCAGCCATATTTAAACCTCACAGGTGGGAATACAGCTCATAACCGGTTGTAGCTCCCCACAGTAGGCACTATGGCTGGTGTTTGAGGGGGTGTGCACTTTCAGGCACAGGGCTGGGGCATACAGGAGTCCAGGGTCATGGTAGTACTTCTCGTAAAAAAACATGATATGACACTGCTGCAGGACCAGTACCAGGGCTTCCAATACAAAACAGTGGCCTGGGAAAGTCTCACCCATGATCTCACCAGTGCCACTGGCATGCCTAGGACTGGTGAGCAGGTCTGGCACCACCTTGCTGACTTAAAGTGGAGGAAGGGGGGGGTCTTGGACCAGTGGGTCCAAGATGCATGGCAGAGGGATGGCCCAGGCATGTGTAAGTATTAATATCAATAACTGTTTACAAGAGTCCAGCCTGTGTATATGATGGATACATATGCATAAATGCTTCTCTTTCTTCTTTACAGCTCCAGCTGAGCGGACTGCGAACCAGGAAGCCCATGCAAGCAGGCTACTAAGGTTATGTCGCAAGCCTGGTGAGTAACAATCTAGCTTGTGGTATTCATACCAAATAAATATAAAGGAGTAGAATGTCACCTTGCAGTATTAAAATGGGTATGGTTTGTACTGAATAAACCAGACAATATTACATTAGTAGTCTCATATAGGTTATATATAAATAAAACTGTAACTGCCTGTCAATAAAAGTCAAAGCCATGGACTGGTTGTGTTTACTTTGGTATTGTATGAATTGAAATGTGTACAGGTTATGCAGAGCAACTATAGCTCTAAAATCATTAAACAATCAAGTCTCATCTGAAAAAGTTAGTGCCTTTGTTAGACATGAGATTAATGTTTCATGCATTAAGATCCGATATCTGAATAGTAATGTTGTGTTAGCCACTGTTTTCCACACTGTGCTATGTCAAAAAGTATGTATATTAATGTATGTATAAGAAGGGCATAATTACAAGGTCAGATTGTACAATCAAGAGAGTATTAGGCAGAAAACATTCAAGGAAGACACAGCAGTTTCTCAATAGCTTGTTCTGATGAAACACAAAAACGTTTGTTGCATTTTTTGCACAAACAGCATGGTTTGAATATTAGGAGTGGTAGTAAGCTGTATGCATAATTTCACCTAGGAGTTTGTGAATATGTGTAGAAACAGTCAAGTAGTGTTAACAGAAATTTTCTCCACAGGTCTTCCAGGTAAGAAAATGTATAAAGTAGCTATAAGAAGGCTGTATTTATACTGTGTCCTGCACCCTCGGTCCAACCCCAAGGCTGCAGATGACAGCAAGACAAGTACATACAGCAAGTAGTCTCCCCAAGAAATATTCAAGTATAATGCTGTCACAGCTACTGGTCCCTGCTGCCAACAACCAGGGTGACTGATAGAAATCAAGGCAGAGTATGGCAGTAGCACACACACACACACACACACACACACACACACACACACACACACACACACACACACACACACACACACACACACACACACACACTATGACTGCACATATGTAACCCTGCCTGTGTGAATACAGGTAGAAACAGTCAGGTAATGTTAACAGGAATCTCCTCCACAGGTCTGGCAGGTAAGAAAAGATATAAAGTGTACAATTTATGTTACTACACTGAAAGGTAGTCTGTACCATTACTCAATGAAAAAAATTGAGCTGGTTCAATCTGATATTAACATTCCTTTACTGCATACGAAATAAACATCTAGTTTAACAATGAAAGATACATATGTAGCAACAGTAACAACCTGCATTCAATTGCTAGAACATGTATTCTGAAAGACTGCCTTGCGGGCTATCTGCAAATATACAGAGCTGAGTATATTTTTTTGGTTATAGAGTTTGTTAATTGTTGCTTAGATCTCCTGGAACTGTTGTCTCACTGTTCTGAGAGACTGATCTCGAAATATACAGAGCTGAGTAAATTTTTTGGATTTTAGAATTTGTACTGTTAGTTGTTGCTTAGATCTCTGTTGAAACTATCCCCCCCCCATTTTCTGCCATGTCTTCAGTTGGTATACCTGTTTTTTACAGCCACGCCTGTGTGTTATCTAACTCAAAGATCACTTAATTTGACCTGTTAGTAACAGCCTGCATTTAGTTGTTGCTTAGATCTCTGTTGAAACTGTTTTGTCCCACTCACCCTCCCTATTTTTGGTTTGTAGTTTAAATTTGGTGGCTTTTGCAGTTACCTGCCCCACTGTAGATTTGATCTGGGACACTCCCCCAGTCCCATCTCTTTACCACAGTCTACCTAATAAACTCTTTCTGCACTTGCTTTTAGTCCTTTTTAATTTAATTGCATTTTTTTAAACTGTGTTTGGTCTAATATTGCTTCACACTCAAGTGTGCTAGCTTGCACTGCATATGAATTGTTTTTACTACTGTCTTTACTACTTTTCTGTAAAAAAAAAAAAAAAAAAAAATGTAAGCCTGTTTCCTACCATTCCTGTAAATAATGTTCCAGATACAGATTTGCTGTATCCAGGACTGTATGTAAGCTTCTGAGCTCCCCAAGCCTTTCTGTGTTGGAGGGAAGCCTTCTAGCTTATCAGTGGTAGTGGTAAGTACTAGGTAACCTGTCTACCACATAAGGAGTGGTTCTGGCCCAGAAATTGTAGTTATTGGCCGTTTGGGCAATCTCTTCCATCTCTCTCAACTTTCTGATTTGAAAGCCTGCATTTGCACTTGTTTCTGTCCTGTAACTCATCTAGTGCAGATACAGATTCTTAGTTTTAGCACTTAAATTTGCTTATTCATGCTCAGCACTTGTTCAGAACTTGTAAGCACTGAATAAGCTACTAATTACTATAGCACTCAATCTTCCTCATTACCTAGAGGAAAACAGTTTTTGTACTTACTTTTTTCGCTTGCTTAGAGAAAAACAGCTCTTGTACTCACTACCCTCACTTATCTAGAGGAAAATAGTATTTTATTCAGGCATGTCCAAGGGTCAGCTGCCAGTGTTCTCTCCTGTCTATCTGATGAATCTGGGCATCTTGAGGCAATGCAGAATTTGCCTCATGTACACAGAAAACCCTCTCCTCCTACCACCCAACACTACAACCTGTTAGAGATGCACTTATCTAGCCAAACTGGAGGTGAAACTCTCTCCAACCAAGACTGAACTTGACAGTCATGAGGAGAAGGTAAACATTTGCACCACACCACACTCATCAAATAGTCTCACTAAATCTCCACCACCAAAATCCACATGTAATAATACAAAAACATTCAAGGAGGCTCTCAATGATAATCTGTCTAAGCAACAGAAACCTCCAAAGCAGAAACGCAAGCAACCTCCATCCCCCAACACAACCCAAATGACACATAGCCCAAAGACTCAGTGTGCCACTCAACCACAGTCAATAAGGCAAAACAATGTACCCAACACACTAGTCATAGGTGACTCTATAGTCAGGCACACCGATGTCCCACTCACCATGATAAACAAGAAGGTGGTTACTGTCAGCTGCCTGTTGGGTGCCAGGATCTGCCACATAACATACGCACTCAGGTCACTCCACATGTACAAATATGACTCTGTCATTGTCCATGATAGTGTGAATGACCTGAGACGTACCTCCCTGAACTACATGAAAAGAGACATGGAAGAGTTCTCCGATCTTGTAGCCCAGGCAGGTATGACCCTAGCCCTGAGTAGCATTCTGCCATTGCCCAGAATGACACCACAGTACAAGGACAAAATGATTGACTTCAACAATTGGTTAAGCTTCTGGTGTCATTCTAAGGGGATCCAGTATCTGTCTGCTTGGGATGACATGTCAACAGACCATGATGCTTTGCCACAGATGGTCTGCACCTGTTGCCCCTGGGATTCCAGATACTGGCTAAGGATCTTGCTGCCTCTATAGTGCCTTTTTTAGGCAAGGTTCAAATAACAAATTCACCACCATAGCAGGAACAGGCAAGCAAAATCTGAGGGTAATGCTACTCAATGCTAGAAGTCTAAATGTCAAAATGCACTCACTCGAGGCACTCCTTAAAATGAAAAACATTGATATCTGTGCAGTGACTGAGACCTGGATCAAGGCTCCAGAGAGCACCCCTGCGCGACTAGGCTATAACTCATACCACACATTTCGACCATGTAACCTAGACCGAAACACCAAAGGCAGGGGTGTGTCCATATTCATTAAGGATATCCACACCTCCAGGCTAGTTGCTCAGCATAATGCATCTGAGGTTATCCAAGTAAAACTAACTCTGGGCAAAACTGCAATCCAAATTGTAGTTTGATACAGATCCCCCACCATGCCCCAGGATTCCCACGCCTCTTTTCTTGATGTACTGGAAAATATTAGGGTTCAACCAAACACCCTAATAATGGGTGATTTCAACTACACCACCATTAACTGGGAAAACTACTCGTGTACCAACTCCTTAGCTCAACGCTTTCTGGAATTCATAAACTCCAATGCCCTGGATCAACTTATCCACACCCCCACCAGGGGCAACAATATTCTAGACCTAGTGATAACCAACATGAGTGACCAGTGTTCTACACCTGAAATCAACTCCTCGTTGGTCCAATCCGACCATAAGCTAATCATCCTTGATATCCACATCCCGCCCCCACCCCCCATTAAGGAAACAACAGTGGGGGTGTGGCTAGGATGCTGAACTGATAGCTTCACTTCATTTCAGCTCTCTTACCTCAATACAATTCCTGACAGGAATTTTACAAAATAATATTTAATTTGAAGAAATATTTATTACTAACTTATTTCTAATAACTCTGAGCATTTATAAGAAAAATTTTATTGTCAGAACTTGAATAATTCCTGTCAAATTAATTACTGGAAAATCAGCACCAATATCAGCTTTACAGCATGAGTCATCTAAGGAATACAGCATACGACTCTTCTCTCAAAAAAGACCTGCAATCTCTCATTACAAATGTAGAGGAACTTACAATAAAAATAGACAAGATGGACAATAAAATAGATACTTTTAAAGAAAAGTGCTCACAACAACTGGAACAGCTTCAAGAAATGTTTACACAGCAGAAAGGACAGATATCACTTATAGAACAATCATTAAGTGACATTGACACTAGAGTCCAAATAGAAGAACAACAAACTGAATTCTTACTTCAACAGAACACGTATTTACTAGAAAAGCATGATGATATGGAAAATTGAACAAGAAGAAATAATATTAGAATATATGGTCTACTAGAAAAATCTGAAGGGGACAATATGATAAACTTTCTTACCACCTGGATACCAGATGTAACAAAAATACCTGAAGCTCTTTCATATGGTATAGAATGGGCGCATAGATCACTAGCAGCTTCTGGAAATGCTTCTTCTCCAGGTAAGAACAAGCCAAGATCTATAATTGTGAGACTTTTTTCTACACAAGATAAAGATCTTATATTAAGAAATGCTTGGGCAAATTCTCCTATCAAATACAATGATTCATTAATAAGATTTGACAATGATTATTCTACAAAGGTGGTTTCAAAAAGAAAACAATTTCTACCAATAATAAAAACCTTGAAGAAAAAGCAACTGAAAGTCCATCTTTTATTCCCAGCAAGACTGAGAGATTTTCTACGAAATGGAATAAAAATCTTTGAAACAGTAGATTCAGCAATAAAATACCTTACCAACAACAACATCATAACACATGAAGAATCTATGGACTGGACAATAAGTACACCGAAGAGAAATGCTGAAGTAAATAATTGGAAAACTGTTGAGCAAAAGAAAAAAAAACTAAAGGACAAATAATCTTACATATGTTATATTCTGTAAAAATCTAAATAATAATACTAACAACAAAAGAAAAGTTCTAACTGTCTTCAAGTTACACCGAAACAGGTACTGTTTTCTTTTATACCTTAAATGTCAAAATTAGCATAAATGTAAATACATTTATCTTAAATCACATCAATTTACTAAGCATAATTTAAACATTACTCTATTTTTCATTATTATCCATCTATTATTTTCATATTCTTAATCAGAGTAATCAATGCGTAATAATGTTCCCAAATAGTTATTTATTTATTTATTTTCTCTTTTTGTGTTTTGTTGTTTTAATTTTTCTCTTTTTTTTATAAAATCTTCATTAACTTATAATACTTTAATCAGTATATGGTTATATTGCTTAACAGGTATAGTAATGGCTGCTATATAACTTATCAGTTACATCCCTGACAGCATTACTTTTTAAAAGTGTCCCTGTTTGGATAAACGCTAATGCTGGGCATAAATGTGTTGCTTTTGAAATGAAGTATTTCAGTTTAGATGTATTATAAGACTACTTTAAATAATCTTAAAAGATGTTCTGCCTTTGACCCATATGCACATACTGATATAGTCCAGTGAAAAAATGTGTTTTAAGTGATGTTTTGAGGCTGTGGGTCAGGTGTGTTGTGGCTTCGGACATCCGGAGTTGAGAGATGCTTGTGACTAGCTTAGATATCCTGTTGTCTTTTCTTTTGTAGAGAAATAAGGCATAGCATGTTTAAAATGTAAAATTTGATAGTTGTGAACACTACTCCACAAATTAGAGTGTTCGTGTGCACACTACATGAGTTTGTCACGAAGTAAGGAAAGGGAAAATAAAAAAGAAAAAACACATACCTTTTTCAGCTTGGTTCTTGAGACAATTTAACAGCCACAAGCATCACTAGAAACTTGAGTTACTTATTGCTTGTCGCATTTACTTGTCTACACCATCCCCTGACTCTTTCTAATTGATGTCTAGTCAGGAAATAAGCTAGGTTCACATTTAAAGATACAGAAACCTAAATTCCTTCTAAGGAAACGTAAATAATATAAGAGGTTCATCTAAATATACACAGATAAATATTTTTTGAAGCACTTTTAACTGATGGCTACTGATGTCTTCTAGCACCTTGATAGGTAAGGACATATATCTGCTTGTCTTTCTGTCAGTTTAGTTTTCCAGACTTTTTAGCTATCCCTTACTATGTTTTGTACAGCAGAATTTAAAGAGCACAAATTAATCATCAGCAAATAAAATCACTGCTTTTTTACAAATTCTCTAAAGAAACTAGTAAATGTCAAGTAACTGATAGGTTTATTTTAAGGAAAATTGCCATTTCCCACACTGGTGCTCCTACAAAATACTACTAATGTCCTGCTACCAAAATATGCCCTCAGTGGACAAATGGAATGCAACAAGAAGATTAAATGTACATTTAGCAAATCAAACATTTAAATAACAGTATAATATACTGGACAGAGAAAGTAAAAGCAATAATCATATAAACAACTATAATAAGTAACATAACAACAGTGGATTTAACCCTATGTGTCAATTATACAATATTTATATCCCATATAGGTTTGAACTTTGTCGAAGCATCTGTGTTCTACACACACATTGTATTAAATCTAATTTGAGTAGAAGAGGGAGAGGCTTAGCCTGCACACTAATTTATTACTAAGTTACCATGCATTATGAACATACATTGTGCCAGGTACTCAGCGAGCTATCCATCCTTAGATGGCTCATGCTGTTCCCATTTGCTCATCTGAATAGTGACTGCAGCTGTACTCTTCTTATTATATTACCTGGCTTTGGCTTCACCCTTCTTATAATATTACCTGGCTTTTTACATTATCAAGAATGACACAATACTAGTGTATGTGAATATATTATGTTACTGTTAGTGTAAACAAAAATGCTTGACAATGCAACCGTAATTCTCAAACCTTTCTCAGATAAATGTGTAGCATTGTCTAGCAGTTGAGAGCCTGATTGTTCCTAATCAGCAGACCTGTATTTTCATGTTCCAATATGACTACATGAAAAGACGCCAATATTAGTCTGCAAGTTTAGTAAGCAGTAAATTCATCAGGGATTAATTAGAGGGGACACTTATAGCTAAAGCACTTGACATTTGATAAATGTATCCTCTCAATGATGCGTTCTATCTAGTCATTAACTATAAAACAACTTTTCTGAGAAATATTGTTGCAATGCCAGTTAATTATTTGAATTAAATATTTTTATATACAGTCATAAAGCAATTACCAGGATAAATAATACTCTTGCAGTGCATGGATCCCCATAGCTATCCTCTGATGTTAGAGGAAAAACAAGCTTCTTAAACACCTTTGTGATGTACTAAAGGTATTACCCCATAGTTTAAATGCACTTTGTCTATTTACTGCAAAGTGGGTTAGGAATTTTAACCTGTAATATTTTCATACATAATAGTTTAAATCTTAGCAGCTTCCATTATTTTGATATGTTCTCCAGTATACTTTTTAAATACTATAATGAGAAGCTCTGGATGTTTAATTTTAAACTTTTATTCAGTCATAAGATTAAATTACTGGTGTTAAGAAAGCCAAAATTACATCTCCAGCACTAATTGTCAGCAGATAAACTCACTGATTAAGTGTCAGTCTAAGCTGCAAAAGTTAATATGTGATATACATAGATGTTTGCTTTGAAAATGTGGTCAACTGCACTATAGTTTTACCTCTGTACTGTGTCATTTTGATTATACAAAGTACCTCTGAAAGTTGAAGTGTTAACAACAAAACACTCAATCAAGTAACAACATTATAAGTAGTCTCTTGGATAAGGGAGATGTCTAAATTTTGATTTTCCAGCCATGGGAATTGTCTTTGAAAAGCTGAAAAATGCAATCAGAGGAACATTTTTAATGTCTACTAAAGATATATTAATATACTTGTGCATTGTATTGCATTTCAGTTTATGTTAAACATGAAATATGATGTGGTTTCAGAACTATTCATGTTTTTATTCCAATATGACTTTGCAAATACTAATTTAAACACTGGTTTCGGACTTGAGTAGTCTAAAACATTTGCACAACAATGGTATTTTATTATACAGTAATGTCAGTAAATAGTTTTCAACAGATGTATGACATATACAGTTATAGATTTTAACATGATGTTTATTAATACCCTAAACTATTTTGACATGATACTACCTTAATCTAAATATTTGTACCTTTTTGAAACCTGATTAGAAATAAGTATTATTGAATTACAATAAGATGAGTAAAGAATATATGTATATATTTTAGCTGATTAGATTATCTTAATATATTATTCAATTATCTTTATTTAAAAACTAAGAGGATAAGAGAAACTGATCCAAATATTATTTGTGAGGGTAGAAAGTTTGTTTGGTTAGATTTGCTAACCAAACAAAGAGGTATATTACCTCATAGCGATAGGGAATGGTTTTTAAGGTTGAGAATTACAAGTTTGGAAGTTCTTTGTTTTTTTTTTTTATTCTATCACTTTGGTGTCACTCAGAAACATTAAAAATCATACAAGAAAAACTTTTTGAATTCTATATCCAAGATGGAGCTAAGAATAAACAATATTTACATAAACTCACACATAAAACAAACTCAAAACTAGGAAATGAAATGCTTATCCATAAATGTTAATGGTCTAAATAATAGTAATAAAAGGAGAAGCCTATTCAAGTACATAAACTTACATAAACTACAAATAGTCTTTTTACAAGAGACACACTTATTAGATAGAGATATAAACAACCTAAATATTAATAATTACACAGTACTAATAAACTCTCAATACAAAACAAAAAAAAGTAGCTATACTACTTCGCAACTCAACTATAACACCTAAAATAATTACTACTCATCAAGATACATCAGGTATGTTTTGTCTAGCTTCAGTAGAATTAAATAAGATAATCTATATGTTAGTAAATCTATACTGGATCCCAGGACTAGGATTAAAAACAGTTAAACAGCATTTTAAAGAGATAATTCATTTAACTAAGGGTAGCCTGATATTGGCAGGAGACTTCAACTGTATAATGAATCAAAAAGATACAGATTCTAAATCAAAAAGAAGAAAACAACCTATTTCTAAAGCACTATCAAAATTTATAGATATATTGTATTTAAAAGATATAAATGAATTTGCAAAACCAGACTCACTAATATTCACATTTTATTCTCATAGATATAAAACTAACTCTAGAATTGATAGAATATATGTTGCCAATGACCTAATAACAAAAATTGACAAAGTCAAAATTATAAATTGTCCCTTATCTGATCATAATGCCATAGTCTTTCAGATAGAGCTTACACCATTTTATTCAAATCCCATTACTAGGATACCTTCCTATATCACAAAATTGACAGATTTCAAAGAATTTTATGAAGAAACAATAAAAAACTTTCTAGAAATAAATTACACAGAAGATATTTCAGAAATATATGTCTGGGATTTATTAAAAGCAGTTACATATGGGAAGATATTATCCTGGTACATAAATAAAAGGAAGTTATGGAATAAAGATATGTTAGACTTACAAAACAAAGCAGATAAATTGAAACTGGAAATACAAAAGGGTAATGCTACTCAAGTTCAAGAACTTACACAAATCAATAAGAAGTATACAGAATTGCTACATCATAAGATAAGATTATGATTAACTTAGAAAAGATAAAAATAAACTCATACTCTACTAATTCAGCACACCTGAGACACTTAACTAATAGAACAAAAAAAAAATAAATCTAAGCAAATAAAATAAATATTTATTCCTAATACCAACAAAAGAGTTACAGAAATAAATGATATTTTAGAAGCATTCAGACTCCAATTTGACATTGATAATTCCATAAATACTCAAGATACACCTACTAAGGATATAAAAAAATACTTAGAAAATAATATTCATATTAAACTAACACAAGAACAAATAGACATTATAAGCAAACCAATCAATATGACAGAATTAAAATGACAAATTAAAAATCTCAAGACAAATAAAGCACCTGGCCCAGACAATATGCTACCAGAAATGTATAAACTAATACCCAATCAAGCCATATCCTTATTATTAAAAGTATATGATATAGCCAATAAAGATTTGAATATACCACCCTCTTGGAAATATTCATTGATATACCCAATTATAAAACCAGATAAAGATGAGAAGCAGTGTTCCTCATATAGGCCAATATCATTACTCAATATAGACTATAAGATGTTTATGGCTATATATGCAGATAGGATCAAATACTTTCTTCCTTTCTTAATTCACAAAGATCAAACAGGTTTTATTAAAGGAAGAAATACTTCAGATAATATTAAAAGAATACTAACATTAATAGATTACAGCAAACATAAAGTCCTAGATTTAAATGTAAATCTCATTAGATATTAATAAAGCTTTTGATTTGGTTAACTGGAACTTTCTTTCACTAGTTTTAAAATAATATAACTTTCCTTCTAATTTTAATAATCTTATCCAAATACTATATGAAACATCTACTGCATATGTTAAACTGGGATTACACAGATCAGGCCCTATAACAATCAAAAAGGGAACTAAACAAGGTTGCCCTTTATCACCATTGTTATTTGCATTACTAATAGAACCCTTTGCAAATCAAATCAGATCAAACAATAACATATAGGGCATTTCTATTAATAAATTGTTAAACCTTAAAATCCAACTCTTTGCTGATGACATACTATTAATTCTCTCAGATGCAAATGAGTCTTTGAATGCTCTATTTAACTCCATGAATAAATTTCAAAATATTTCAGGCTTAAAATTTAATGAAAACAAAACTAGAATTATGCCCTGTAATTGTAAAAAAAATAATATAAACAAAAGATTTTCCAAATATATAGCAACAGAAAGTAAATTATTATATCTGGGAATAAATCTACTCAATGATTTAACAGATTCTCTAATATTTAACTATAATAAAATACTAGACAAAATAGAACAAACAATTGGTTACTGGAATAAATATATATTTTCAACAGCAGATGGATTATATCTTATTAAAATAATCATATTTCCCAAAATATTATACTTAATACAAAATTTTTCATTGCCACCTCCCAAATATATTATTCAAAGATACAATAAACTAATTTTAAATTTTCTATGGTTTCCAAATAAACCGCGTATAGCCTTAAATAAACATTTACCAGATTGGGAAGATGGTGGAATTAATTTACCAGATAATGATTTATATATTACCTCATCCGTTATTAAAAACATAACACTATGGTTAAATAATTCATACACACCTATATGGAAACAAGCCCATGAGCAGATTTACATAGAAATCAATAATAATCACATACAAGACAACTTAACAGTAATACCATCACCCCTTATATGGATGTTAAAAGATTATTTTTTAGGGAAAAGGAATAATATTAATAAATTGCCATCAAACTATATAAGCTGTACACTTTCAGTGTTCAAAACATATATAAGCAAAATACCAAATATTAATTCTTGGATTTTTCTTACTTTCCCTATAGCTTTTACACCAAATATTCTAGATACATTCCAAATATCTAAAATAAATATACTTAAAGTAAGAAACATTACTCTTTTGGCATCAACTTATACAGAAAGGGAAAATTCTAACAAATTAACAGATAATTTATAATTATAATATAAATAAAGACAATTGGTTGTTTTTACAAAATCTAAGGCATTTTCTTATAAATAAAATAGAACAAATGCAACCTTCAGTTAGACATGAGGCTCCAAAACTCATTGAATACCATATTCTTGTCACAAAACAGCCTTATCAGGGTACAGGTAATTTGTCTAATATCTATAAAATTGTTAAAAAAACAAAAAAACTATCATGAAAAATCATACTGGGATTATTATACTTTAATAAACAACCATCCTCCAATTGAAGAAGAAAAACGTAATATTCTAAAATCTTCCAAATTTTGTACATTATCAACCTACTGGCAATTATTCACTTGGAGATATCTAAATAGAAGTTTCTATACACCACATAGGTTAGCCAAAATGTATTCTATTGAAGATCAATGTTGGAGATGCCATACCAAGATAAAAGCAGATTGGCAGCATGTTTTTCATGAATGTATATGTCTCAATATGTACTGGAAATCCATTAACTATTTTTTCAGACGGTTTATAATGATCATTTTCAATTAACAAAGTCTTTAATTTTATTCAACTCTCCTATTCCAAACTATGTACCAAAAAAAGACACTAAAATCCTATGGTCACTATTGGCAATTTCACATAAAATCATAACTATACATTGGAAAAATGAGGCTTCTCCTACGTTCAAGGAATTTGAGAATTTAACAACAACAGTTGCTCACATGGAAATATTAAGAGTGAAGAACAGAACTAAAAGATCTACTTCTTACTATTACTCTTGGATGAAAGTACTGGAAATACTAGAAAAGATCGAAGAAGATATATCATCTTATGTTTCTAACTTTATATAATATAGAATGTCAATATTATTTGCATAGACACCAATGTAAATAGTTATATAATGGTTTGAAGTTAGTAATGTTTTAGAATTGTAAATATGTTATTTATCTTTATTTCATGTAATGTTTAAGACATTTTATTTGAAATAATAAAAAAATATTTAGTAAAAAAAAGGAAACCACAGTAAAAAAATTCTCCAAAGCCAACTTCATGCTTCATAAGACAGAAGTGGTGAACTTCATGACACCCATTCAGATGGACAATACAGTTACAACTGCTGAATCCTACACAACTGCACTCTATAAGTACTTACATGAGTGCATGGATCGTGCTATCTCAAACAGAACCAAAATGCTATCCTCCAAAAAAAGGAAGCCAATCTGGTGGTCCCCTGCCATAAACAAACTGTACAACAGAAGGAATAAACTCTTGCAAAAGAGAGTAAAATCCCATGAATCGAGGAGCTCCCTGGTCAGCCTCAGTAAGAAGATGAGATCCCTCATAAGATCTTTCAAAGCTAGCTACGAAAACAAAATTGCCACTAATTCCAAAGACAACCACAAAGCATTCTATAGCTATGTCACAAATCTCGATGGCAACACCCAGATCTGCTCTGAAGAAAAATTACCATAATGCCCTGTACTGCACCACAGTGGTTCCATCTGCCAGGCAATGGATGAAGTAGTAAGAAAAAAGAAGAGTTGACTCAAAAGAAGAACTGCGCAGGAATGTCACACTGTGAGAGGCACCTCTGCAGGTCACACCTCCCTGTTTTGTTGGAACTGGCCTGATCTCGCCACTGTAAAATTTATGTTACTACACTGAAAGGTACTCTGTACCATTACTCAATGAAAACAATTGAGCCAGTTCAATCTGATATGAACATTCCTTTACTGCAAATGAAATAAACATCTAGTTGAACAATGAAAGATACATATGTAGCAAAACCGTACTTCAGTTTACAGCATCAAACTGTAAGAATCAATATCTCTCATACAAAAGAAGAAGTCCAAACTTTATAGTCTCTTTGTTGCCTGCATCAGCAGTTTTGAGAATTTGCCATAATAACAAGTATTTATTTTGAAGCTGGTCTGCTGACAGTTTGTTTTCCATATCTCACACATTCTGTTACTGAAGAATAACTCCTCGGCCTTGCACTTATCTTGCAGGTCCTGTTGATGAGACACAGCTGCATACAAGAGTTCATTTTGACCTGATTGTAGATAGAGAATTTCACAAACTGCATAGTTTATAAAGAAAATATTTTACTTTTGACTTTTAATAACAATGAATGCTAAGATATATGCTTTTTGCCAAGAGTTTAAACTAACTGCACCCTGTACTACACTGAAAAGCAGAGTATTTATTTTACATTATCAGACAAATCCACTGAAAGCCATTTTTAACTTGTTCACTGCTGAAAGCAGAATATTTCAATTCTCACATAAAGTAGCTATAAGTAGGTTTTAATTATACACTGCGTACAAACATACCACTGCCCAGCCCAAGGCCATAGGTTGTTGTAATAATACCTGTAGAGTAATGATTAGAACAATGATCATTAAAGCTGTGAACACTGCAAGAATCTACACTTGTTAACTGAAATCTCTCTCTCCCCCACCTTATCTTCACCAATAATCTAAACACATAAATGAATGGGTATGTTTTTCACCAAACCTACTTTTGTGCCCTATTGTTCTACAGATATTGAAATGTTTTCCAATTAATGTTCCCCGTTCAGATACTATCATCGGTGGCCTGCTGCTATCAATGTAACCTGCCGGTTTAATGCCCACTGTGGTTCCATATATGCATGTGTTCTGTTTTTCTATGCAAATGTTGCAGATTTGCTATTTTGGGTTAATGAGCATACTCATGCATGCTGTTATAACTAATCCTGGAATGTGTTTTTCATGACTAACCAATATATGTTCTAAAACTGCAGTACCATAGCACATCTGGGAAGGCCGATCCCAGCAGAGCTGCCACACCTGCCTCATCTGGCCATGGCACCGGGTCCCAGCACATCAGGGACCCACCATGGAGGCTCCCCATCCACTGGCCTTGCACCATCTTCAGGTGGAACTGCTTCAGGGGGTGGAGCTCTTCCCCCCAGGCATGGGCGCAGACAGGATACTATCATCCAAAGCCAGTTACAGGGTCTGGTGCATAGTGAGCTCCACAAAGAATTGGGAGATCTGCTACACCAGCTTGAGGATGGTGCATTTAGAGAGTCAGCTTGCCCACCAGCTCAGCCCCCAGCACAGCCAATTTCGGGGCCATAAAGGTGCAGTGGTGACTGCCCATGAGTGGGGACCTCAGTCCCACTGCATCCATTTGGTTGCTCGTAGGCTTCAGATTACCAAACACCCCTCCTCGTCCAAGGTTTTTATCCCCCTACATGTGTCATATACTGTGGCTGTATGCTGTCTTGTCTGTCTTCCTACTGAACCTTCCTTCCCAAATACACCTACTATCCTTCCTCAACATCCCACTCTCATCTTAAAAAAAAAAAGAGCAATCTGTTCCCAAAAAAAAAAAAAATGTCACCGCATACATAGCTGTCCATTTCACACATTTGTCCACTGGACATGTAGTCTGGTCTAATTGGCTTTACAACACATTTTTATTGTTCTCGCCCCTCTCTCAATAGTTTGAGTGTCCAAATTTACCTCCAAATTCAGTATATATGCATAGCTGTTGCTGTAGAATAAATAGACAGCTATGGACCTCCTTACACCCATCCTGCACATCCCTATCTATCTTTAATATTGTTTTTCCCTTTTTGTGCCCCCTTTTACACCACTTTTCTATCATCCTCTTTTTCCTTTTGTTTTAAAGAAATTAGCAAGGCGGTAATCAGGAGTAAGCAGTAGTAAGCAGGAGAAAGTCTGTTTGTGCGGTGCTAAGTGATGTCTACACAGATTAAACACTTTTAAGGCTAACTGTAAGCATAGTTAACAAGAAGTTAGCATTGCTTACCGCCACACAAACCTGCTTACAACTGCTTAAAAGTGCCTTAATCACTCTGTATCCAACAGCCCTTGTACTTCCCAACAACAAACAAAACAGCCCTTGCAAGTGTTGAACCCAGGACTCTTGCTGAGCATATTCACAGAAATTTACCACTTAGCCATCTGAGATATAGACATGTCTGATGTTTTTTCAAACATATCATTCAGTAGAGTCATTCAACAGTAGGGAAAAGGTTTGTTAAAATTAATAAATTTTTGTGCATATATATAAATGTATATGTGTATGGAGATGCATATATATATATATATATATATATATATATATATATATATATATATATATATATATATATATATATATATATATATTTATTTATATATAAACATCAATGCATAATATATATATAGAGATATACATATAAAATATTCACATATATGATATATAGAATGTAAATACACACACACACACACACACACATATATATATATATATATATATATATATATATATATATATATATATATATATATATTTGTGTAAGTACCTAAAGGAAAAAAAAAAAATATATATATATATATATATATATATATATATATATATATATATATATATATATAGGGTCTATATCAGCATTTCAAAAATGTAATATATTGAATCACTAAATGCTGAACTGAAATGATCAACCAATTACATTTTCGAATGTCGATAAAAAAATAAAAAAAAAAAAGCAAAGGGTGTAGGCAGGGGGGCAAACCCCCCTGCACCCCTCCACCCCCACTACTTAAATATACCAACTCTGAGACAACACTACATTGAGGTAAACAGAAATCTCCCCTTACAGAGATTTCTGTTTACCTGTTCGACATTCTGCCCTTTCAGCGTTCTCGATGTGACAATATCAAATTCGATATTGTCAGCATTTGAGATACTGATAGGGACCCATACATATTCATATGAATATGTGTGTGTTGAATCTCACAAGGGATAATTGGTTAAGGGCAGTTAGCCTAGTACTAACCTAACCTATATATATATATGTATATATATATATATATATATATATATATATATATATATATATATATATATATATAGATATAGATATGTAGTACAGTCGGACATCAGATCCATACTCTGAACCTCTTACTGCAACAAATCTGTCCAAAGGTTGTCAAAATGGGGGTCAATAGGCCCAACCTAGTGACCTCTTCTAAATATTGCCATATCCCTCCATCCCCAGCAGCAACTGTTCTGCCTTGCAACAAAATAATAAGTCCTGCTTAGTCTTGGACCCAGGGCCCTGTAAACTACAATCAAAGCAAAGTACCATTAGACCATCTGACCTCTATAAAATAGTGATGATTTTCCAAACTTATCAGTTAGTACAGTCATTCAACAGTAGGGGAAGAAGTCTGCAGAATCAGTCAGATTCTCTATTTATACATGTATATATGTATGGAGATGCATATATGTGGACAAATCTGTACATAATACATATATATACATATATATATATATATATATATATATAGAGAGAGAGAGAGAGAGAGATCTAAATTTATAATCTATATATATATATATATATATATATATGCATAAAAACACATATATAGAAAGGTGAATAAACACATACACACACACACACACACACACACACACACACACACACACACACACACACACACACACACATATATATATATATATATAAATACACATAAGTATACATAAACATATAACACCTACAAACACATGCAATCTCAAGGTCATGCTGCTGCACCCTAGAAGTCTAAATCTGAAAATGCACCCTGCACTTACTGGAAGTATTCCTTAAAATGGGGAACAATGACATCTGTGCTGTAAGAGAGACCTGGTTAAAGGCAGCAGGAAGCACCCCTGCACTACCAGCCTTTAACTCATTCCACACCGTCTAGCTGCAGAACTTGGACTGAAGCTCCAAAGGTGGTAGCATTTCCATATTCATAAGAGATACACACACCTCCAGAGTGGTAGCCCAGCATTATGCATCACAGATCCTGCAGGTGTAGCTAACAATGGGTAAGACAGTTGTTCAGGTTGTAGCCTGTTATATGTCCCCAAACATGTACCAAGACTCACACTCCATGTTCCTAAACACCCTGGAGAATATTAGTGTCCAACCTAACACTCTTATATTGGTTGACTTTAACTACCTCATCATTAACTGGCAAAGCTACTCATGTACTGATGCACTTGTAATCCAGAAAATGAATCAGATTTTCAGGAAAAACAATAAAGCCCTGAGCAGAGCAAGCTTATGTACACATATGTATACACACACTAACATACTGGTAAACATCCATTACTGTACAACCTACATTGTACATTGCACTACAACCTACATTGATATGTGCACATAGTTACCTTGTTCATAGGATTGTTCATAGATTAGTACAAGGCTAATTGCTTTTATGAGCCATTTTAAGCCTAGCCAATTTTCCCTTGTGAGACTCAAACCCTGCACCTTGTGTTTGTAAAGCAAACACCTTAACCATTAGGCCACCCTCCCTCACATACGTATGTATGTACAGCCTTCAGTGACCGTTGCAGTATGTGCCCTGCTCTATGCACATCTTCATATACATAGATACAGACCAATAACACATATGGAGGGTTCACAGTATGTAGACTATTATATTATTACTTTACATTACCTGTGTTTGTCACAGCTGATTGCATTGCCTTTCAGATCTGTGTCCTGCTGCTGCTCCACTTGGCACCTTCCAGTGTGCTGGCAGTGATGACAGCTTTCTTTTTTTTTTTTTTTAAAGTGTTTTTTCTCTACTCCTCCAGAGGGTGGAATGAATTGCATGTGTGGACTGGGAGTACAGGATGCTTTGTTTTTATCTGCATATGCTTGTAGGATGGCCTGATGGCCAATGCACCAATTGTTAGCCAGCATTGCATAATTGCATGCAGCCTCTTGTGTACTGATTGCAGTTCTATGATTTTTAGGACAGTGCTATAAAAAGGTGTTAGGTATATAGTATGCAGCCCTTTTTTTTTTGGGGGTGGGGACCATGCTGGTATATGTGGACACTGTTCTGTGAGTGTAAAGGTTGGTATCTCTCTCATATTTCAGGCTGTGTTGTAGACACTGCGATGCATGTTGTAGTGTAACCTGCATATTCCTTTCTCCAGTTTCCTCTACTAAGTGTGTATGTAAACTGACACCTAAGACTACTACTACTGTGTATATGGGTGTGTGTGCTTTCCTGTGGGACCTGTGGTGTAACTGGTATATAGCAGTGGCTCTTACAATTTGTTGCTATGGCTTCAATATTTGGCCTTTACATTCACTCCTTGTATGCCTGCTAGGTATCTTGAATGTAATGTGTTGCTATGGCTTTCCTATTTTCCATTTACATTCACACCTTGGAATGCTTGCTATATCTGTTTGGACAGCAATTCCCTATGTGTTTGTTGTGGTAGGGTGGTACTGCATGCAGTGTGGTCTGGCCATGGTGTGGGCATTGACATCTATTAGGGTATTTGATTATGCTGTGGAGCAGACCTCAGATACTCTCAGGTGCATCTTTTATCAGCCTCATGGAATGGTACATATCAGTGGGGTACACCCATGAAATTTTCTGATATTCTGCAGTTGTGACTGTGGGTTATCTTGAGCATATGTATTACTACACCATTTGTGCCGTGCAAGTGGTGCATACTTTCAGTACTTCATAGTTACCATTGCATGTGTTGTAACACCTTTCTGCCTACTGTTAGTACATTTCACAGGGAGTCAGTGGGGCATCCCTGTATCTCAGTCACAGTTGCTATGTCTAGGCTCTTAACTATTCAAATATGGCAGTGTCATACCTCTCAACTGCACAGATATTCGCAGAATGTCCAGAAATTCGCATCATATTCTTGGTCCATTTCTCATAACATTGCTTTTTCTGGCAAATCACTCAGGGTTCAGGTCAGTATATAATGACAAACATTTGTGCTGCAGACTTCGTACCCTTCAAAATATCCACACTAATGCAAAACCTTTTATCAACTTTCTAAGTTTGTAGGAACAATATTTGAAATGTGTCCCTCTTTTTGGGCCTTTGCTCCCCATTATTTATGTCTTTGTCCAGATTTCTTTCTGTAAGAGGTTGAGAGGTATGGGCAGTATTTATCCTGCTCTGAGTATGTGTGTGGCTTGCAAGGTGCTACTATGACATTATTACCTACTAGCTACCAACTAGCATGGCTGTTTCTCTTCACACACTACTATTATACAAATCCATTAAATTTGACAGTAAATATACATGACATGCTTTGTGTACTAGACTTCCTATATTCCCTTTACATTAATTCCTACTATTGCATGATATATTTATTTTAGCACAACACTCTTGTATAGTAGTCATGGCTTAGTGGTAAGTTATGCAGACTAATGTTTCAAAGGTCCTGGGTTCGGGACTGACAGTGGGATTTTATTTTGCTTCTGAGCAGACTACAGGCCTTGTCATTCAGAGTGACTAAGGCACTTTTAAGCAGTTGTAAGCGGGTTAGCACTGGTTTGCGCAGAGCTCACGCATGTGCAGTGGCGTTTAGCTTCGCGCACACACACGTAGCTAAGTGCACACAAGTGCACACCCGCTTTCAACTGCTAAAAAGTGCTTACTCTTGCGCACACCCGCGCTAATGTCTTTGAAAGAAATGAAAATGGGGAGACAGGAAAGTGGTAAAAAGGGGTCACAAAGAGGGTAGGACAGTAGGGAAACAAGCTCAGGATTTGCAGGAAGGGTGTAGGAAAGGCCCATAGCTGCCCATTTCTTTATCAGCAACAGCTGTGCATACATGTGTAATTTGGTGTGAAATTTGAAACCTTCCACCCCTGAGAGAGGGGTGAGGACAACAATATTTGTTGTACAGCCAATTGTAATTGCCAGTTCACATTTCCAGCAGACATGTCTGCGAAATGGGCAGCTATGTATGGGGAGTAATTTGTTTGTGGGAACAGAATGCCCTTTTTTAAATTTTTTTTTTAGGTGAGAGTGAAATGTCAGGTACGGGAAGTAGGTATAGTTGGGGAGGTAGGTAGGGGAGGTTAACAGACAAGACAAACAAGACGCATACAGGGGTAGTGTTTGACACATGTGGGGGGAAACACATTTGACGGGGACGGATGTTGGGATATCTCAAGCCCATGAGCCCACAGATGGCAACAGTGGAACTGAGATCCCCACCCATGGGCAGTTGCCACTGTGCCTTCACTGCCCAGGACGGGGCTGTGCTGGGGGCTGTGTAGGATGGGTAGCAGGCACACCCGTGAGTTGTGCCACCCATGCCTCAAGCTGGCATAGGGTCTCAAGCACAGAATGCCTGATCTCCCTACGCACCACAGTCCGGACACTACAGAGGGTGAGTGGACGGTCTCCTCCGGCCATGCTTGCAGAGGGGGGACGAGCCCCATCCCCTGTAGTGCTTCCACCTGTAGGTGGCACAGGGCCACCGGAGGAGGGTCCGGCCTGGGCACTAGTGCCAGGTGCACTCACCAGCTGAGGTGGGAGAGGTGGGTCCACTGGAACCCGCCTTCCCTGTCGTCCTATGTTTTGCAATATTTTAGGATGGTGTGGGTTAGTAACAAACAATACCATTCACAATTAGTTGTAACAGCATGCATTTGTATTCCCATTAACCAAACACCCATAAATTCAAGACATTGAACAGCAAGCATAACACATGCATAATTTCAACAACAGTATACAATCCAACAGCATGCAGGGTTGATTGATGGCAACAGGCCATCAGGTTTGGATGTATGAACAGGGCACATGCATCAACGTACATGCAAATATTTATGAACCAACAGGACAAATGTCCAGGGGAATTAATTGTGAATACACGTACCCATTTCATGTGAGATGGATTATTTGTGGTTATAGGGTAGGGTGAAGAAATATTTCATTAACAACTTCAATTACGTATACATATGCTGTACATTTCTACTAGCTACAGATATATACACCCTACAGGTTTGACTACAATTTCCTATGTGTAAACTTAGGCATGTTGGTGATGGGAATTTTGCTGCTACATTAATATACATTGCATTTTTATTCATATACGTTCATATCTGGCTCTGTTCAGCTACAGCATCCTGCTACATTTAATTTATATGGCTCTAGACAACTGTGGATGTTTGGTATTGCATACAAACAAGCTATCTGCATATTGCAAAGGTACAGCAACATATCCAAATTGTGGGACACACATTCCAGCTTCAGTACTTTATTGCACACATTTCATTCTTTGGTTGTGCCTGTCACATTGATTTCATTCTGTACTGACTGCAGTATACTTTATTCAGGAGTTATTACAACTTTCTTGGTGGATTCATACCTTTTTCTCACACTCTCACTTGTTTTATATTTACAATTCAGAATGGTACTTAATTCTAGGCTTTATTAACATGTTTTACTTGGTTACAACAATCCTTTCCAACAGTCTCACTTGTGTCATGTTTCAGAGTTTAAACAGGGATATATTTCACAGCCTGCGGAAACCATTACTCAAGCCGCTGAATCACTTACAAATGCCTTCTACCAGCACCTACAGGACTGCATGGATCAGGCAATCCCAAACAAAACAAAGACTCTTTGTACCAAAGGCAAGCATCCAGTCTGGTGGACCCCAGCCATAAACAAGCTATACAACAAAAGGAGGAAGCTACTACAAGATAGAGCAAAATCCTTAAAAGGGAAGACACCTTTGATCATTATTAGTAAAAAAACTAAGATCTCTCATAAAATCATCCAAGGCAAATTTTGAGAGAAAAGTCGCTAAGGACTCAAAAAACAATCATAAGGCCTTCTTCAGCTATGTTAGAAACCTGGGAGGAAACTCCCAGATATGCTCAGAATTAGTTCAAAATGATGTAAAAATTACTGAAACTACAGACATTGCCAACATACTGGATGACAGGTTCAGTGCAAACTTCTCCCCCCCTCCCCCCCAAAAGGTGAGATATCTATACCAGAGGATTGTAGCCCCCCAAACATCTTTAACGCTCAGGTGAGAACTGCTCTCTCCAAGGCAAAAAACACAGCATCCATGGGACCAGATGGTGTCCCCGGTTGTGTGATCCACGAACTCAATGAGGAATTAAACCCGCAGTTAGGGCAGCTGTTTAATCTTAGCCTCACCTCAGGATAAGTGCCCAAGGAGTGGCGTACGGCAACTGTGGTCCCACTTCACAAAGGCGGTGCCTCCACTGACCCTGGAAAATACCGTCCCATCAGCTTGACAAGCCTGATCTGCAAAGCTATGGAGAGGATCATAATGGACCTCATAAATAAAGACATAGGGGACTTGCAGACTTTGGATCCGACCCAGTTTGGCTTTGTCAAAGGCAGATCATGCCTTTTAAACTTGGTTGACTTTTTCAAAACAGTCACCAAGGCCATTGATGAGGGAAAGGCAGTCCACACAGCCTACCTTGACCTGGCAAAGGCTTTCGACACAATACCCCACTCAGGTATCATTGAAAAACTCATCAGCTGAAATGTAAACCCATACGTCACAAGATGGGTTGCAAAGTGGCTAAGTGACAGAACCCACAGGGTCAGAGTTGCTGGCGCCATGTCAGACTCAAAGCCTGTCACAAGTGGTGTCCCACAGGGCTCAGTCCTGGGCCCACTCCTGTTCGGCATCTACTTTTCAGAAGTACAAGCAAACACAGGAGGATTATGGCTGACAAAATTTGCAGATGACTGCAAACTAGGCTCCATAGTTGAGAACACATCTGACACAGATATCCTTCAGAAGGGTCTTATAGAAGCAGATAACTGGGGCCAGAGCCATGGCCTAAAGTTAAACGCCAAAAAATGCATAGTAATACCCTTCGGGAAAAACAAGGTTACCCCTAGCTATCATATAGGCGGCAATCCACTAAGCACAGAAGAGGTTATCAGGGATCTGGGGACCCAGGTTGACAGCAACCTTTCGTTTGAAACTCACGTTGCCAAAGTAGTTAGGAAGACCTTCTACATTGCCCACCTGATCATGAAGGGATTCACATCTAGATCAAGGGAGGTCATCGTCCCCCTGTACTCATCACTCATCAGACCAATGATTGAGTACAATGCCCCATTCTGAATGTATCTGACATGACACCTGCAGCAACTGGAAAGGCCCCAAAAGTTCCTCACCAAAAGGATAAAGGGTCGCAAAAATATGTCCTATGCTGCCCGACTGAAGGAACTCCAGCTCTATTCAGTCGCTTACCGTCTGCTCAGAGGTGACCTGTGCCTGACATACAAGGCCATGTCCAAACCAGAATTGATGAACATGCTTCACCTCAAAAAATCTAGATCCCTCAGAACTACAAGAGCGGGAGACTTAAACCTTGACACGGTTATTAATAGGACATGCTGGAGGGACAGATTCATCACCCAGAGACTCCCTATGCTGTGGAACAAAATCCCAGTACATGTGAGGCAGACCACCTCACTGGCTTTGTTCAAGAGAAATCTTGACCAATGGATGGGAGATCGCAGATATACCCCAGGGATTATCTCATTGTCACTGCTTGACAGAGGCACAGCAAAATAATGAGCATAGTATCCTCCAAACTAAAGGGGTGGCGAAAACCACAAAACTCTGGGCTAGGCTTATAAATGCCCTTGGGCAGAAAGCCTAGTATGAACCTATGAACCTATGAACCTATGTGTTGTACTCAGCTTATGTAGCTGTAATTTACAGCCTGCTGCAGGTTATGTCCTATTACATTACAGGTGGAACATCTTTATTTCAGACTTGTTTCATTTTTATTTTTGGATTACAGGCTGCATCACACTTATGTAATCACACAGTACAAGCAGAATCTCTCTTACACTGTTACTTGCAGTTTGTATTAATAAGTGACTACACTGCACTCTTTTGCAAGCTGTCATACTTATATTTTTTAACAGTTACAGGGAGAGGATTACTAACCTGCCTGGTGGTGCAACCGCACAAGCCTATTGGCATAGGCTTGACGATTCGCAGAATGGACACCTGCAGCTGTAATATAAATGAAGTGATATTGGAATACACATCTCCATAATATCAGCTAGTTTAATTTCTTACATAAATAATTACATGTAACTTACTCAGTAGTAGGGCGTTGGGCATTTGCCAGGCCTCCTGGATCCAACAGTTCAGTTGGTCCTGCTTTCGTCTCTTCAGGTCCGCATGGTGGTGACAGACCTGTTCACCAGTCCTTGGTATTCCTGTGGCACTGGTGAGATCATGTGCTAACCGGTCCCATGTCTCAGCCTTGTATGCTTCCCACAGGACCTGGCCCTGCATGAGTTGGGCCTCATGATCATGGATGAGGAGCCAAACCATATATTTGGACTCCTCAAAGCCCCACCTCTGTGCTCGGAAGCAACTACCCTCTCCTACACCTGCCATTCTGACTGCAAATAGGTTCCACAATCAGTTATGCTGTGTATTCCTGCCTATGGGGCTTATATATGCCGTTTTTCCCACACTTATCTGTGATTGGTCATTTTGGAAATGTATCAGCTTCACAAATCCTGCTTTGTCATGCTTCTCTTTCCATTCATTCCTATATATATGCTAATACTGCATTTTGAAGTGCAACTTTCATGGCTTAGTGGTTCAGTACTTTGACTATGGTGCATGGTATCCTGGGTTCGAGCCTGGACATTGCTTTTTTTTTTTATTTTATGACTGTCTACACAGGCTATAAGATGTGTCCATGTAAAGGCAGTTTTGATACAGCTTGCTCAACGTTGCCCGCCAGTAAGCTTGGCGCGGTGCGCAGCTCCGTGCAAACGAGTTACACTGGTTTACGCGTCATATGGCTGTCAGCATGCATATTACACTCAGCTCAGCTACGGTCAAGCAGTTTCAGCATGTTAAGATGCTACTGATTCCCAGGCACTCATTTTGCACCTGTTAAACCATTGCTCACCTACGGGCAGACATACTCAGCTTGTTAGAGCATAGCTCAGCTATGGGTACTTCTGACATTTTATTATTTTTTATTGTCTCACATTTCTTCAAAATACATGGCCCATTTCATTACATTTTACATAAAATATAATTATATATATATATATATATATATATATATATATATATATATATATATGTACATATATGTCAGGGGATTGCTTTGTGCTTATTTCACTAAGAAAAAAAAAATGAAGTTGTTGGGGTTTGAACCGCGACTGCCTCCTCTTCAGCCAACACCTCTACTGCTATGCTATTGCTTCTTGTCTTACTTTGCATATTTAGATCTTATATGCTTTTCCACTGACTGCTAACTGTGGCTAACCGAAGGGCACACCCGCACAAATGAGCGCAATTACGGGCAAGCATTTTTAAACTTACAAAAAATATATAACTGTTCATTTTTACATTTTATATTTATAGTCTGTGGGTGCATGTGTTGTGTTGTGTTTGTTGACATTTACACGGACTCGCCCGTGGGTGTTTACTTTCGGGACTGTGACTCTTCTGGGGTGTGTCCATTTGCAGGACTCGCCCTGCGGACACGCCCCCTACTTTCTTACACGGACCGTGTTAGCCTTGGGTGTGACTCAGCATGCCCTCATGAATATGCAAGGCAGGCTGACATCACTCCGTTTAACTGCAGCCTCTGTGTAAGACTTGTAACTCTTACAAGGAGGCTTTGTGAATCCTGCCTATTATTTAATTTTAATTTTTGGAGACTGTAAAACTTTTTTAGAGGTTAGGGAATTAAGATGGCAGTTGTTGCTTAATGCAGAGACCACTCCTGGTCTTAATGAAACTGTTAAATTAAATGTGCCTTATGTTGGTTCACCTAACACTCATCCTCCACCCCTTACTGATGGTATTATATGACTCATGTTTCACTGTTTAGGCTTGTTTGTGATATTTGACGGTTTTCATGAAATGTTTTATTCACATATTTTCATTGACATTTGGCAACTCATTAACTTTTGAACCTTGCTGATTGGTTTTATAGCATTCCACTGCCTTTACTATTGTGTTTAACTACTATATAACCATAAACCATTTTTTGTATGTCATTCTGAAGAAGTTATGTAACAATAAAGAAAGAAAGCGGTTAAGAAAAAAAGAAATATATTTATAGTGTTCTAGTGGATAATGTTAATGTTAGATAGCAATGTTTTAATTTTCTTGTATCAATCTAGTTAACTCTTTTGCTTATCTACCTATGTATATGATTTTAGTTCTTGTCACAGACCTGATGAAGGCTTTATTGCATTAGTTAGCCAAAAGTGATTTTAGTTAAAAGCCAGTCTTTTATGTGCATGTTATGCTTTTCTTAATACCTGGGTTGCAAATAGATAGGTAGTGTTCTTAACTAGGATTTAGTCTGACCTAATCAGTAGTAGTGTATGGGGGTGGGTACTTGCTGTTACAGCCCCGTTTATATTGTTTGTCTTGAATAGGCTGGTTTAAAATTAAATAATATGCATATGTTCCACACCTACTTCTAAGTGCATAAAAGCTGATATGTTTAATATTCTAAAAGATTTCTGATTTTTGTTACTGAAGATCACTTGTCTGAGATGAACAAAGGTTAGTTGCTTTGAAACACTACCTGTTATTTATGATTTTGGGGAATTATCATGACTGAGCTCATCAACGAAGTTTTAAGTTCACAGTTAGTTGCAAAGGTGTTTAGATACTACTATTCTAACTGAGTGCACTAAGAATGTTATTTTAACAATTCTATGAACAAACATTTACTTGGAAAATGTGTGAATAACAGTTTAGCTTCTTCTTCTCTCTTTCGGCTGTTCCCATTAGGGGTCGCAACACCGAATCATCTGTTTCCATTTCTTCCTGTCCTCTGCGTCTTGCTCTGTTACACCAACCACCTGCATGCCTTCTCTCACCACATCCATAAACCTAATCTTAGGCCTTCCTTTTTTCCTCTTACCTGGCAGCTCCATCCTTAGCATCCTTTTCCCAATATACCCAGCATTCCTCTTCAGCACATGTCCAAACCAACGTAATCTTGCATCTCTGGCTTTGTGTGAAACCTTCCAACCTGAGCTGAGTGTGAATAACAGTTTAGCTAAGTCTAAAATTTAAGATGATTTCAAGTTGTTTACTGAGATGCAAAAAGGCTGACTGCAATGTGATTGGCTTATCTCAGAAGGTTTCTGAATCATTGGTAAGCCTTTCCAAATGATTTACTGGACTCCTACTACTGTTTCCCCCTTGTAGAGGCCATGTCACAGAAGTCTTGCTGAAGAAGACAAAGCAGTCCAGGGCAGAGGCTATGTTAATTTGCATGGAATATACCCAAGAAATGAGTGAGGCTCCTAGTCATTTCATTAAGGCACCAATTTAAATTGCTCTGTAAGTGGAAAAGTGAACACTGTCTTTTGATGGCATTCACCCATTCAGTCCTAAAATAGTATTTGAAGTATCACAGTATAGGCAAAACATATCCAACTTCTCCCCCAGTGTTTAATCCTTTGTTCCTATCAACCTGTCTTAACCTTATATTTCGACATAAGCCATACCTACAAATAGTACTAGCTATGTTCAAAGCCTAGGTTTTGTTGCCAAGATGTAACACATTTATATGTTCTTATGTATACTACATTTTGTTGACTTTATACTTTATTGATTATTGTAATGTGTGCATGAAAATTTAATGTTACTCATGGAGCTTTTCTCTCTCTGGGCCTCTGCTGAAAAAGGATCTGTGTCCTGTTGGACTTTCCCGGTAAACAAATGTTAAATAAAATAAAATAAAATTAATTATGTACAGGAAAGTATACTAAAGGTATATGGGTGTGTGTGTGTGTGTGTGTGTGTGTGTGTGTGTGTGTGTGTGTGTGTGTGTGTGTGTGTGTGTGTGTGTGTGTGTGTGTGTGTGTGTGAGCGCTAATCTGTAGGTTCATGAATGTGAATGAATTAGCATAGCTAAGCGGATTTGTGCACTGGTAAGCAGTGCTTAGCATCTACTCCTTTAAACAATGCTTATACCAGCTAAGCTGGTTTGCCCAGCACTTGGCTTAGCTTAGCATATTCAAAACCATCTAATCATGGCAAAGGGTGGGAAATAAGCCATATTTAAACCTCACAGGTGGGAATACAGCTCATAACCGGTTGTAGCTCCCCACTGTGGGCACTATGGCTGGTGTTTGAGGGGGGTGTGTACTTTCGGGGGCAGGGCTGAGGCATACAGGAGTCCAGGGTCATGGTAGTACTTCTCGTAAAAAAACATGATATGACACTGCTGCAAGACCAGTACCAGGGCTTCCAATACAAAACAGTGGCCTGGGAAAGTCTCACCCGTGATCTCACCAGTGCCACTGGCATGCCTAGGACTGGTGAGCAGGTCTGGCACCACCTTGCCGACTTAAAGCGGAGGAAGGGGGAGGTCTTGGACCAGTGGGTCCAAGATGCATGGCAGAGGGATGGCCCAGGCATGTGTAAGTATTAATATCAATAACTGTTTACAAGAGTCCAGTTTGTGTATATGATGGATACATATGCATAAATGCTTCTCTATCTTCTTTACAGCTCCAGCTGAGCGGACTGCGAACCAGGAAGCCCATGCAAGCAGGATACTAAGGCTATGTCGCGAGCCTGGTGAGTAACAATCTAGCTTGTGGTATTCATACCAAATAAATATAAAGGAGTAGAATGTCACCTTGCAGTATTAAAAATGGGTATGGTTTGTACTGAATAAACCAGACAATATTACATTAGTAGTCTCATATAGGCTATATATAAATAAAACTGTAACTGCCTGTCAATAATATTCAAAGCCATGGACTGGTTGTGTTTACTTTGGTATTGTGCGAACTGAAATGTGTACAGGTTATGCAGAGCAACTATAGCTCTAAAATTATTAAACAATCAAGTCTCATCTCACAAATTTAGTGCCTTTGTTAGACATGAGATTAACTGATATGAAATGTTTCATGCACTAAGATCCGATATCTGAATAGTAATGTTGTGTTAGCCACTGTTTTCCACACTGTGCTATGTCAAAAAGTATGTATAGGAATGTATGTATAAGAATGGCATAATTACAAGGTCAGATTGTACAATCAAGAGATTATTAGGAAGAAAACATTCAAGGAGGACCTAGCAGTTTCTCAATAGCTTGTTCTGATGAAACACAAAAACTGTTGTTGTATTTTTTGCACAAACAGGCACGGTTTGAATATTGGGAGTGGTAGTAAGCTGTATGCATAATTTCACCTAGGAGTTTGTGAATATGTGTAGAAACAGTCAAGTAGTGTTAACAGAAATTTTCTCCACAGGTCTTCCAGGTAAGAAAATGTATAAAGTAGCTATAAGAAGGCTGTATTTATACTGTGTCCTGCACCCTCGGTCCAACCCCAAGGCTGCAGATGACAGCAAGATAAGTACATACACCAAGTAGTCTCCCCAAGAAATGTTCAAGTATCATGTTGTCACAGCTACTGGTCCCTGCTGCCAACAACCAGGGTGACTGATAGAAATCAAGGCAAAGTATGGCAGTAGCACACACACACATACACACACACACACACACACACACACACACACACACACACACACACACACACACACACACACACACACACAGTATGACTGCATATATGTAACCCTGCCTATGTGAATACGGGTAGAAACAGTCAGGTATTGTTAACATAAATCTCCTCCACAGGTCTGACAGGTAAGAAAAGATATAAAGTGTAAAATTTATGTTACTACACTGAAAGGTAGTCTGTACCATTACTCAATGAAAACAATTGAGCTGGTTCAATCTGATATGAACATTCCTTTACTGCTTACGAAATAAACATCTAGTTTAACAATGAAAGATACATGGATTCAAAGATGGCCGCCATTCTATAAGCACTGCAGTACTTCAGCTCTCCAAAGAACAGAGAAAAAAATCAACCCTGCGGATGTACATTTGGAGTTAATCCACTAATTGGCAGCAATTATTAAACTACTAGAAGTCAGTGATCTTCTTGAGGAAAAAAAATTGAAAAAAAATACTTTGTGACAACAGGATTGGATCTGATTATTAGGTTGACTCTGAACAGAGCACCAAAAAAAGGACTGAACTACCTCACTTCTGAAACTTTTCCTTGGAAAATATCTTTATCTGCAGTATTGCAAAATGTCAAAAGAAGATAAAAATATGGATACTACAACTACTAAAACTAAACTGTCAGCATTACAGTCTCCAGAGAAGGAATCTATAATTAAGAGACAGAAAACAGTTAAACAGCAAGAGACTGCAAAAACAGGGGCAACAATGAAACCTGATCAACAGGTCACAATGGAAGAAATTAAGTCTGCATTACTACCTATACAGGAAGCTTTAAAAGATCTAACATCCCAAACACAAACATTTAGTGATACATGCAACCGGATTCTTGCAAGAATGGAGAAAGTGGAAACCAGAATAGCAGCAAATGAAGACAATATAACATTGCTCACTAAAAGAACTGAGTCCCATGAGGCCGACATTCAAATGATGCAAAACAAAATTCTGGACTTGGAAGCAAGATCGAGACGTAACAACATAATCATCAGAGGGATCCCAGAATCAATCCAATATAATGATCTGACCACTTCCATTATACAAATATTTGAAACACTGCTTAAGGACTCTGTGGCTGTTCAGCAAATTATCATAGAAAGAGCGCATAGAGCATACAGGGACTCCCAAGCTTCAAATACACCCAGACCTGTGTATGTGAAAATATTAAACTTCCAAGATGTGAGTAAAATACTTCTAACCATTAAAAAATCTGGTGAATCTATAATATGGCAAAACTACAAAGTTTCTATAGCACAGGATTTACCAACACAAATAAGGCAGTCTAGACAAATGCTGGCAGCATACTATAAGTTTCTAATTGATAAAAACATTAGATTCAAAATGAAATATCCTAACAGTTTACTTTTTACTGTTGATGGCAATAAGTACTCTGTAAATACAAAAAAAGAAGCCAGACCTACCTTTTTGAAGCTTTTTAAGGCTTTGCCACCATCAGAAAACTGAACAGTCTAACTAGGCTTCTTCCAGCATCAGCGAGAATGGGAGACTTCATTTACTAGGATCCGAGGCTTTAGAATCCTTTGTCTGTTCTTGTTTGTTCAGCAGGCCTGAAAAATTTCCGTTTTATCTTCTTATCTCGTCTTCCCAGCTGAAACACGAAGATTCTACAATGTTTTATGGCTCTAACGAGCGCTTCTGACCCTCGAGGCAACAGGAAATAAGGTAAAGGAAGCAGGGGGACTGTTTTGAGCGTGGTGCAGCTGGGAGGTCCGTTCGCGAATTGGTTCCCCCGTCGCGAGCGCGAAGGAATGAAGAGGAACTGCCTGAACTGATGCAACAGCTGTGAAGAAAGAAGAACTGCTGAGGATCCAAAACGAAGCTTTTTTGGACTTATTTAAGGATAAATTGACTGCAGGATAATCATTGAACTCAAGTGTGTCAGGTAAAGGCTAAAATGAATGGCTTGACTGTTGTAGTATGAGATGCCATGGCTTAGTGGTTAATTAAGGTAATGCAGTCTTTGTTTTTTTTTTCTTTTTCATACTTGCCTTCTATTTTTACTGTGCTTCTGTCTTGTGAATAATTATGTATCTTTTAAATTTTACCATTTTAGAGAAATAAAAAATATAATCTGTAATTAGATAGTGATGCAAGGACACTGATTTTAATAGAAGTAAAAGATTTGGTAACAAGAATAAAGAATATGTAATAATATGGCTAAAGATGTCTAAGATAATATATCTTCCTTTTATTTTATTTTTTTCTTGTCTGCTCTCTTTTGGCTATTTAACCCTTTTTTTTCTTCTCTTTGACTACTTACCAGTACAATTAGTAAATGTCATTATAGTTTGTTTTTAACTGCAATGATCTATAAACATTAGCCTGGAACGTGTAGGATTGTTTTGGAAAAAAAATAGCTGACTATAATAACTACATTATTTAAACAAAATGTATAACTACTGTGTGTTTATTATGTGAACTGATAGTTAAAAAGTTTTAGAACAAGTAATTATAATGCTAGTATGTTATTGCTGAATATAAAGTCTGTTAAAAGTGAACTATTTGAAATGTCAGGTACAATTAGTTTATATGAATATTGGGGAAAATGTACAGAGCTGTAGTTACTTGAGTGCAGTGTTTAGTAGGGAATGTCTGGGTTAGGCTTTGTAGACGTAGATGTAGTTGGTGTAGGTTTTTTGCATGATATTTTATTGCTAATTAGTAGAATTAGTAGATTAGTTACTCGGAGAATTGTAAGCAATGTGAAAAGCCTATGTTCATCCTGGTCCGGAGGAATAGTGGATAGGCACTGGATAGGGATGGGATGGCAGTTTTGCTTCCAAAAAATTTACGAAATGCCAACATTTGCCAATCTAAGGTGGAAAAAAAAACTAGATTTTGTTATACATTAATAAATAGCTTTGAATGTGGATAATAGATTCCTGGAATGTTAAAGGACTCCAGAACATGAAAAAAAGAAAGCTGTTTTTGCATCTGTTTTTTAAATCAATAGCAGGCTTTATTCTATTAGAAGAAACGCATTTGACTAATGACCAGTGGGAAATAATAAAGGACAAGAAATGGATTAGGAGGATTGTGACGGCGGAAGGGACTACGAATAGTGCTGGGGCGGCAATTATAATCAAGAATCATTTTCAGGGAGAAATTCTGGAAGACAAAATAGATAAAGAAGGCAAATGGCGTTTGGTGGTTCTCAAATCCGACAGTTATGATAAACCTATAGTACTTATATGTGTATATGCCCCTAATGTGAACCAACATCATTTTATAACTTCAATTTACTCCGTTTTACAGTCATATAATAACTGTTACATAGTGATGGGAGGGGACTGGAACTCATACCAAGATTCTAAACTTGATAAGCTGGAGGCTTCTACAGCTTTTAACAAGCAGGCAATGGTAGCGTTGAAAGAACTGAGAACTGATTTCAAATTGTATGACCCTTTTAAACACACACACTTACAAGCAAAGGCAGAGAACTTTACCTTTTACTCTAGCTGCCATAAAATGTGGTCGAGAATTGACTTTTTTTTAATTCCAGAAGTATTTATTTCAATTGACCCTAGGGTTTCTAATCAAGCTAGACAGCTCTCTGACCATTCTAAGATAATTTTAACCTTAAATACCAATATTTTGAAAACTAAAAGTCACCGTGGATATAATTGGTCCTTAAACCCTTACCTATTGACCAAAGAGGATATATTACAGGAAGTCAAGGAGATACTTAAACAATTATTATATAATATTCCCCATAATAAACATCCAATAGATATAGAATGGGCCACAACTAAAACTGTGTTAAGAGGATTATTTATTCAGAAAGCCACATATTACAAAAAATTACAAAATAAAGAACAACTGGATTTGGAAACCAAAATACAACTACTGGACCAGGAGCTGATGAGGAACTATAATGAACAGACAGAAACTGAGTTGTTAAGATGTCAGAAAGAGCTGTTTCTTATGCATAATAGAAAACTGACACTGTATGAACAAAGAAGTTTAGTTAAATATGCAAATCATATTCAAACTCCCTCGAAAGCTTTAGCCCGTATTATTAATCAGACAAAATCGACACGATTAATTACTGAAATAAATCATAACAATACTTTATATACTGACAAGTCAGACATCATGAAGATTTTTGAATTAATTTTTAATCAGATGTATGGTGAACAGCAAATACACGTTCAAGATAAGGATAGAAAAGATTTCTTACAGAAAATTAATTTTCCCAATATGGACAAAGACTCTCATGGAGAATTAATTGCACCAATTACAGTCGAGGAAGTCTTGGAGGTAATTAAGAAATTGAAGCCTCATAAAGCCCCAGGGCCAGATGGTATGACCTCTGAATTCTACAAATCTTTTAGGGTGATTCTCAGTACTGTACTTTCACAGACTTTTAATTATATTATTTTGAATGGCAGCAATGATCCCCACTTTAATGCCTCAAGGACAATCCTGATATTGAAGGAGAATAGTGATCCCAAAAATCCAGACAATTACAGGCCTATATCACTGTTGAATATTGACATGAAAATGATGACATCTATTCTAGCTAGTAGACTGAAAAAAATAATAAATTCGATAATATCAGAGGAACAGGCAGGGTTTATAGATGGGAGACAGACTACGGACAATACATTAACTCTTCATACACTAATATCTTATGCGAAGTATAAAAATATGAACATATATGCTTTAATAATTGATGCTCAGAAAGCATTCGACAGAGTTAATTTGGCATATTTATTTGATATATTATCATATTTCAATATACCTCAGGTCTTTATTTCAACGTTAAGGAAATTATATAATAATGCATACACTAGTTTATCTATAAATTATGAATGCTCCAAAAGGATCCAAATTAAAAATGGAACTCGACAGGGATGCCCATTATCGCCCATATTGTTTAATCTGTATTTGGAGCCTTTATTTCTTCACATGAAGAAAAATGTTTATTATAACTTTCCTGTACCTCTTGGGATAAAGGTTAGGATGGCTGCTTTTGCAGACGATCTAAATATATATTGTACCACACCGGTTTCGGATACGGAAAAAATACTAACAGCAATACAAAATTTTGAGAGAATTTCTAATTACAAACTAAATTTAAAAAAAAAAAAAAATATTCCGTTTGAAGACACCTACACCTTTTTCAATGCTACCATTGATAGGACAAGTAAGGACAGAAGAAAGGATAAAATATTTGGGGATTGAATTCTCAACTGAAAATAGAGATTTCTTTATTAATAATATTAAGGCAACTGGAGACCGAATTACTTTGGATTTGAAAAGATGGAGTAAGTTGAAGTTACCGATGATGGCAAGAGCAGCGATAATAAAAATGAATGTTCTCCCCAGAATGCTTTATATTTTTAGAGCAGCACAACTCAAAATTACGAAAACATTTTTTAAGCAGTTTCAGATAGGACTGGGGAAATTTCTGTGGGAACCCAGAAAAACGAGAATATCATATGAGAAACTGATGGCTCCTAAAACTAGGGGGGGGTTGGATTTAACGGATTTTGAGATGTATTATACAGTGATTCAGGCCAATAGGATTTTAAGGGTGTCTTACTTGGACAGTAATAGTAGAAAATGGATACCCAAATGGGTGCTTCTAACTTGTAAACATATAAAAGGAGCGGGGATTAACGTTAAAACTTTACCATTTTTAAATAATCAAACACTGAGCAAATATGATTTAATGGAGCACATTAAGATATGGGCAATGGCAATTCAAACTTTGTTTGCCTCTTTAAACTTATTAAAATATATGATGATGTTCCAACCATTTCATGGGAATCCTAACATGACTATTGGTAGTCAATTGATAGATTTAAAGAAATTTCCCCTTATTAAGGATTTAACTGTGATTGATTTATACCCCTTCTTAGGAGTAGCGGTACATGATATCTTAAAAGAGATAAATCTTCCCACTTCTTATTTAATTATAATGAGGCAGATAAAGGATCTTGCCATAAATTATTTTATTAGCTCCGAAATCAAAGAAGAGGAGCTAGTTATTTCTCGCAATCTGTGGGAAGCATTGCAACAAGATAGAAAATACATATCCTCAGCATATAAAATGATAAAAGAGAGGAAATATAATAATCATATTCTTTTATCGAAATACTGGAAAGAGAAATTGGTATCCCTAGATGATAGTAAGATAGTAGAGGCGTTTAACTTAACATTGCAATCAGTATCCCTTCAAAAACTGGTCTTTACTCAACTGATGATATTTAACAATGCGTATTATACCCACCTCACTCTTCATAAATTTGATTCAAAAAATTCTCCTAAATGTCCACAGTGTTTTGATCAGACAGTGGACCTGCTACACATGTTCTGGAGTTGCGAGTGCATTTATAAATTGTGAAACTCATTAAAATTGCAGCTACAAAAAATGGGTTACCAAAACTCAACACTCACCTGGGAATTTTTGATTCTACACATCCCACCGGAGAATTTAGGCAAATCAAAGAGGATCGTAATTATGAATATCAGTTTATTAATGAAATTATATATAGCCACAAATTGGTTAAACCCAGCACAGACATCGTGGCAAAAATTCAGGCTGTTAGCGATCAAGCATATTTTAGCGCATAAATTATTAATTAGTAACAACAAGAAAAGTATAAATAGTATAAAAATTTGGGAGCAAATCTTTAACATTATATTGGCTTAGAGGTTCCTATCCACTTTCTTTTAGGACATACAGTAAGTGAACAAACACAATATTAGATTAGATAGAAAATGTAGAAACAATACAGATTGTTGGCGTGAGTTTGTTTTTAATTTTTCTCTGGTAGATATTTTTGTTTTTATTTTTTGTTTTCCTTTACTTGATTAATACGATATCTGTTGTTAATGTATGATGTGGATATTTGAAATAGAACTAAACATTGGAAGCAATTTTGTGCATAATGTAAATAGTGTGTGAATTGTATTATGGTTTTGAAAAACAATAAAAATGATTACTGAAAAAAAAAAACAATGAAAGATACATATGTAGCAACAGTAACAACCTGCATTTAATTGCTGGAACATGTGTTCTGAAAGACTGCCTTCCAGGCTATCTGCAAATATACAGAGCTGAGTATATATTTTTTTGCTTATAGAGTTTGTTAATTGTTGCTTAGATCTCTTGAAACTGTTGTCTCACTGTTCTGACAGACTGATCTCGAAATATACAGAGCTGAGTATATTTTTTGGATTTTAGAATTTGTACTGTAAGTTGTTGCTTAGATCTCTGTTGAAACTACCCCCCCCCCCATTTTCTGCCATGTCTTCAGTTGGTATACCTGGTTTTTACAGCCTGTCATATCTCTCAACCTCTTAGAATAAGAAATCTGGACAAAGCCATGAAAAAGTACAAATAGGGACAATTTTTAAATATTGCTATTACAAACTTTGAAAGTTGATAGAATAACATGTTTTGCAATAGCATGAATTTTCTGAAGGGTATGAAGTCTAAAACTCAAATGTCTGTCATTATTTTCTAACTGTAATCTATAATGATTTGCCACTAATTTGCCAAAAAGCCACAATTTTATGAAAAACAGACAAAAAATATAAGTCAAAAATCTGGACATTCTGCGAAAATCTGTACAGTTGAGAGGTATGCAGCCTGCATGTTATCTAACTCAAAGATCACTTAATTTGACCTGTTAGTAACAGCCTGCATTTAGTTGTTTCTTAGATCTCTGTTGAAACTGTTTTGTTCCACTCACCCTCCCTATTTTTGGTTTGTAGTTTAAATTTGGTGGCTTTTGCAGTTGCCCGCCCCACTGTAGATTTGATCTGGGACACTCTTTACCACAGTCTACCTAATAAACTCTTTCTGCACTTGCTTTTAGTCCTTTTTAAGGGAAGCCTTCTAGCTTATCAGTGGTAGTGGTAAGCACTAGGTAACCTGTCTACTACATAAGGAGTGGCTCTGGCCCATAAATTGTAGTTATTGGCCGTTTAGGCAATCTCTTCCATCTTTCTCAACTTTCTGATTTGAAAGCCTGCATTTGCACTTGTTTCTGTCCTGTAACTCATCTAGTGCAGATACAGATTCTTAGTTTTAGCACTTAAATTTGCTTATTCATGCTCAGCACTTGTTCAGAACTTGTAAGCACTGAATAAGCTACTAATTACTATAGCACTCAATCTTCCTCATTACCTAGAGGAAAACAGTTTTTGTACTTATTTTCTCACTTGCTTAGAGAAAAACAGCTGTTGTACTCACTTTCCACACTTGTCTAGAGGAAAATAGTATTTTATTCAGGCATGTCCAAGGGTCAGCTCCCAGTGTTCTCTCTTGTCTATCTGATGAATCTGGGCATCTTGGGACAATGTAGAAATTGCCTCAAGTACACAGAAAACCCTCTCCTCCTACCACCCAACACTACAACCTGTGAGAGATGCACTTATCTAGCCAAACTGGAGGTAAAGCTCTCTCCAACCAAGACTGAACTTGACAGTCATGAGGAGAAGGTAAACATTTGCACCACACCACACTCATCACACAGTCTCACTAAATCTGCACCACCAAAATCCACATGTAATAATACAAAAACATTCAAGGAGGCTCTCAATGATAATCTGTCTAAGCAACAGAGACCTCCAAAGCAGAAACGCAAGCAACCTCCATCCCCCAACACAACCCAAATGACACATAGCCCACAGACTCAGTGTGCCACTCAACCACAGTCAATAAGGCAAAACAATGTACCCAACACACTAGTCATAGGTGACTCTATAGTCAGGCACACTGATGTCTCACTCACCAGGCTAAACAAGAAAAAGGTTACTGTCAGCTGCCTGTTGGGTGCCAGGATCTGCCACATAACATACGCACTCAGGTCACTCCACAACAAGTACAAATATGACTCTGTCATTGTCCATGATGGTGTGAATGACCTGAGATGTACTTCCCTGAACTACATGAAAAGAGACATGGAAGAGCTCTCCAATCTTGTAGCCCAGGCAGGTATGACCCTAGCCCTGAGTAGCATTCTGCCATCACCCAGAATGATACCACAGTACAAGGACAAAATGATTGACTTCAACAATTGGCTAAGCTTCTGGTGTCATTCTAAGGGGATCCAGTATCTGTCTGCTTGGGATGACATGTCAAAAGACCATGATGCTTTGCCACAGATGGTCTGCACCTGTTGCCCCTGGGATTCCAGATACTGGCTAAGGCTCTTGCTGCCCCTATAGTGCCTTTTTTAGGCAAGGTTCAAGTAACAAATTCACCACCATAGCAGGAACAGGCAAGCAAAATCTGAGGGTAATGCTACTCAATGCTAGAAGTCTAAATGACAAAATGCACTCTCGAAGCACTCCTTAAAATGAAAAACATTGATATCTGTGCAGTGACTGAGACCTGGATCAAGGCTCCAGAGAGCACCCCTGCACTACCAGGCTATAACTCATACTACACTTTTCAACCATGTAACCTAGACCGAAACACCAAAGGCAGGGGTGTGTCCATATTCATTAAGAATATACACACCTCCAGGCTAGTTGCTCAGCATAATGCATCTGAGGTTATCCAAGTAAAACTAACTCTGGGCAAAACTGCAATCCAAACTGTAGTTTGCTGCAGATCCTCCACCATGCCCCAGGATTCCCACACCTCTTTTCTTGATGTACTGGAAAATATTAGGGTTCAACCAAACACCCTAATAATGGGTGACTTCAACTACGCCACCATTAACTGGGAAAACTACTCATGTACCAACTCCTTAGCTCAACACTTTCTGGAATTCATAAACTCCAATGCCCTGGATCAACTTATCCACACCCCCACCAGGGGCAACAATATTCTAGACCTAGTCATTACCAATATGAGTGACCAGTGTTCTACACCTGAAATCAACTCCTTGTTGGTCTGATCTGACCATAAGCTAATCATCCTTGATATCCACATACCGCCCCCACCCCCCATTAAGGAAACCACAGTAAAAAATTTCTCCAAAGCCAACTTCATGCTTCTTAAGACAGAAGTGGTGAACTTCATGACACACATTCAGATGGACAATACAGTTACAACTGCTGAATCCTACACAAATGCACTCTATAAGCACTTACATAAGTGCATGGATCGTGCTATCCCAAACAGAACCAAGATGCTATCCTCCAAAAAAAGGAAGCCAATCTGGTGGTCCGCTGTCATAAACAAACTGTACAACAGAAGGAAGAAACTGTTGCAAAAGAGAGTAAAATCCCATGAATGGAGGAGCTCCCTGGTCAGCCTCAATAAGAAGCTGAGATCCCTTATAAGATCTTTCAAAGCTAGCTAGGAAAACAAAATTGCCACTAATTCCAAAGACAACCACAAAGCATTCTATAGCTATGTCACGAATCTTGATGGCAACACCCAGATCTGCTCTGAAGAAAAATTACCATAATGCCCTGTACTGCACCACAGTGGTTCCATCTGCCAGGCAATGGACGAAGTAGTAAGAAAAAAGAAGAGTTGACTCAAAAGAAGAACTGTGCAGGAATGCCACACTGTGAGAGGCACCTCTGCAGATCACACCTCCCTGTTTTGTTGGAACTGGCCTGATCTCGCCACTGTAAAATTTATGTTACTACACTGAAAGGTAGTCTGTACCATTACTCAATGAAAACAATTGAATCAGTTCAATCTGATATGAACATTCCTTTACTGCATATGAAGTAAACATCTAGTTGAACAATGAAAGATACATATGTAGCAAAACCGTACTTCAGTTTACAGCATCAAACTGTAAGAATCAATGTCTCTCATACAAAAGAAGAAGTCCAAACTTTATAGTCTCTTTCTTGCCTGCATCAGCAGTTTTGAGAATTTGCCATAATACCAAGTATTTATTTTGAAGCTGGTCTGCTGACAGTTTGTTTTCCATATCTCGCACATTCTGTTACTGAAGAATAACTCCTCGGCCTTGCACTTATCTTGCAGGTCCTGTTGACGAGACACAGCTGCATACAAGAGTTCATCTTGACCTGATTGTAGATAGAGAATTTCGCAAACTGCATAGTTTATAAAGATAAAATATTTTACTTCTGACTTCTAATAACAATGAATGCTAAGATATATGCTTTTTGCCAAGAATTTAAACTAACTGCACCCTGTACTACACTGAAAAGCAGAGTATTTATTTTACATTTTCAGACAAATCCACTGAAAGCCATTTTTAACTTGTTCACTGCTGAAAGCAGAATATTTCAATTCTCACATCAAGTAGCTGTAAGAAGGTTTTAATTATACACTGTGTACAAACATACCATTGCCCAGCCCAAGGCCATAGGTTGTTGAAATAATACCTGTAGAGTAATGATTAGAGCAATGATCATTAAAGCTGTGAACACTGCAAAAATCTACACTTGTTAATTGACATCTCTCTCTCTCCTCCACCTTATCTTCACCAATAATCTAAACACATAAATGAATGGGTATGTTTTTCACCAAACCTACTTTTGTGCCCTGTTGTTCTACAGATATTGAAATGTTTTCCAATTAATGTTCCCTGTTCAGATACTATCATTGGTGGCTTGTTGCTATCAATGTAACCTGCCGGTTTAATGCCCACTGTGGTTTCACATATGCATGTGTTCTGTTTTTCTATGCAAATGTTGCAGATTTGTTATTTTGGGTTAATGAGCATACTCATGCATGCTGTTATAACTAATCCTGGAATGTGTTTTTCATGACTAACCAATATATGTTCTAAAACTGCAGTACCACAGCACATCTGGGAAGGCTGATCCCAGCAGAGCTGCCTCACCTGCCTCATCTGGCCATGGCACCAGGCCCCAGCACATCAGGAACCCACCCTGGAGCCTCTCTGTCCCCTGGCCTTGCACCATCTTCAGGTGGAACTGCCTCAGGGGGTGGAGCTCTTCCCCCAAGGCATGGGCGCGGACAGGAGACTGTCATCCTAAGCCAGTTACAGGGTCTGGTGCATAGTGAGCTCCACAAAGAATTGGGAGATTTGCTACACCAGCTTGAGGGTGGTGCATTTAGATGGCCAGCCTGCCCACCTGCTCAGCCCCCAGCACAGCTAACTTCGGGTCCATAAAAGTGCAGTGTCGACTGCCCATGAGTGGGGACCTCAGTCCCACTGCATCCATTTGGTTGCTCGTAGGCTTCAGATTACCAAACACCCCTCCTCGTCCAAGGTTTTTACCCCCCCACATGTGTCATATACTGTGGCTGTATGCTGTCTTGTCTGTCTTCCTACTGAACCTACCTCCCCAAATATACCTACTATCCTTCCTCAACATCCCACTCTCACCTTAAAAAAAAAAAGAGCAATCTGTTCCCAAAAAAAAAAAATGTCACCGCATACATAGCTGTCCATTTCACACACTTGTCCACTGGACATGTAGTCTGGTCTAATTGGCTTTACAACACATTT